>NW_005200087.1:34655-56383 GCF_000372725.1 Emiliania huxleyi CCMP1516 | reverse complement strand
TTGCGACAGCGCCAGTTCACACAGAGAAGCCCAACAGTCCGCAAATGAGAGTCCTCCCCCCCGCCCCGGCGAACCAGAGCAGACGCCGGGGGCCGCGTATGGCGAAAGCAAACGCACGACGGCCGCCGGCGGCCGTTGAGCCGCTGCAGCCGTTCGAGCCTTGGATGTCCGTCCGTCGCCGCCTGTGGCGAGGGCAGTGGAAGTGTGAGATTTGTGCTCGCAAGTGGTGGGCGGGCGAAAGGGTCGGGCGGCAGAAGTGAGCAGACAGCGCGAATGCGGTCTACCTGTGTCACATCTACTCCTCGTGTCACCTAGTCATGGTCCTCGCTTCCCTGCCCGGTCTCCGAGTCCTGCGCCTCGCCTGAGTCCTCGTCCAAGTTCGAGTAGTCCTCTCCTCGTCTTCGTCCTCGTCTTCGTCCTCTTCGTCGATCTCGTCGAGCCGGGCGGCTCCTGGCCCGTCCCGGCCGTGACGCTGGGGCCGACTTGCTACAGCGGGCGGGGAGACGGACCGCCAGCTCTGCTGCTGCCTGTGCTGCCCGTAGTCCTCGCCTGCGAGCGAGTGCCCTTTGCGGGGCTGTCGCTCAGAGAGCGGGTGTCGCCACGGCCGTCTTCTGACCTGTTTTGTGGTCTACGCGCTGCGCTGCGCTGCGCGTCTCGAGGCGCGCCGCAACACAGCCCGTATAAATGGGGTAATGGATGAACCAAGCATCCCCGATGGCCGGGGGGATGTCCCATGGCCCCGGGGTGGCCGTGGGCACGCAGGGGGCGCCGCTACGGGCCGCTGCGGCTCCCATTCTATTTCGAAGAATGCCATTCTAGGTCTGAGACCGTTTAGGTAGGGGGCCAAAAGGGAGACGACAGACGTGATGGAAGACGCGCCTCAACCAGACCAAAGAGCTGGCATGTTTGCGCGATGTGAGGAGCCACAGCCAGCCCCTGCCGCAGCCGTTAATTTCCCGCGAGACCTCGAGAGACAAAAAATCGGCAAAACACGCGCTGTCTACAGAAACAGGCGACTGTGTCAAGACGAAAGAGTTGGTTTGCGCGATGAGGAGCCAATGAGACCTCGAGAGAATGTCGATGAAAATCGGCGGTTGTTGATGAATGGCACGCCATGGACGCGCTCGACTTCCTCGGTCCGTTTCTGCCTTGGGCACATGGCTTCACACAAGAGCTCGATTTCAGTGGCAAGCCAGCGTTCTCGCCGCCGCTGCGTCGTACTCGGGGTGGCGGCCTTCGTAGCGCTGGGTCTCGCCCTGGGTCTGGGCCTGGGCCTCACATTGGCGCCAACGGACCGGGCGCCGTCGGCGCCAGCCGACCGGCCTATCGAGGAGAGTCCTCGGCCATCTGCAAAGCCGCCAGCGCCGCCGAGGGTGGAGCTGGTGCTGCCTCCAGCGCCGTCGGCGCCAGCCGACCGGCCTGTCGAGGAGAGTCCTCGGCCATCTGCAAAGCCGCCAGCGCCGCCTCCACCCGCGCTGCCTCCGCCCTTGCCACCGATGGCGCCGCCGCTGCCTCCGGCGCCACCTTTCCCTCCCATGCCGTTCCAGCCGCTTGCCGTCGGGGCGCTCGCGACGGCCTCAAGCACAGGCCTCCGCAGAGGCAGGCTGCTCCTCGACGCCTCGAATCTGACGCTGCAGAAGGCGAGCAGTGTCTATGATGCGCTGGACGGAATCTTTGACGGCACCGAGCTCTTTCTTTCGACCGCAGTTTCCTTTGCGACGCCCAGTCTCGACCAAGTTCCCACGCGCTGTGCAAAGTACTCGTTCCTATGTACCGTGGTGGAGCAAACGGCAGAGACTGCAAACATCCAGCTGCTTCAGCGACTGCCTCGTTCTGCTGTCATTCCTGAGACTTCTCTCCTTACCCAGCCAAACATCGAGCTCCTCTTTGACGCGACGAACGTGTCGCTCACCTACTCGGCCGAAGTCGTGGTCGAGGTCACGTCATCGCTGGTGGTGGGCAGAGGGAAGACTCTGGCAGAGACGGCAATCCTCCTCTCTGACTGGATGGATCGCACCCTACGAGAACGCCTGCCCGCGGTTGGCTTGCGAGGGACGTTTGACATCGAAATCGATACAATGCATCCGCCCAACCCCCCGCCCCCCCCGCCGCCCTCCCGCCCTCCGACGCAGCCGCCCCCACTTCAACCACCACCTCCGCCGATAACACCTCCATTGCCACTTTGCAACGAGACGCAGATGCTGCTTTTCATGGACAGCTACCGCGACTGCATGGGGGAGGAGCAAAGCATCGAGGATGTGGCGAACTACTCATCTCTCTGCCGCTGCCTCGCTCCGTTGGAATCGTTCGAGGCTGCAGCGTGCAGGGCCGACCAGTCTACGCCACTTTCGGTCGGCCAGCAGGCACGACTGCAGTATGAGCTGCTTTGCCTGCCTGAGACTGGCAGTCTCCCCCAGCCGCCGGACGAGACTCTGGTAATCAATGGCAGCGGTGCGCCCTGCGAGGTCCGCGTAACGCAAGGTCCGGACCAGTCCGCCTTTCAAGTCCTCCTAGTCGCGCACGGCAACGCCCAAGTCTCCTGCTACACCGACTCTTCGGACGCGTCGTGCTGTGTCGATGATAAAAGCACGTGGAACGTGAGCCGGGACAGCAACGTTACCATCGTCGGTGTCCTCCGGGCAGATCCAACGGCCCACGGGAATGTGACAGTCTACTGTGAGGCTTGGTGCACCTTGCTTGGCCCTTCTGCAGATGGCTCCTTCACGTTCTACCCGCCGCCTCCGCCTCCTTCGCCATCGCCTCCGCCTTCTCCGCCGTCGCCTCCGTCCCCGCCGCCCCCACCGGCTTGCGTCGACGGGATCTGCCGCATTTACTATCGCTGGAGCTCGCACCGGGCCCACAAAGATGGCAAGGTACACAATACTCCGTCCCAGCCGGCGCAAGGTTCTCCGTCGACCAAAGAGGCATGCAAAGCAGCAGCCGAGGCTACCGGGGATGTGTTTGTCGATGACAACAGTGGGAACGGCCGGTACTGGCGCAAGGGCTGTTTCAGATCGGACAACAGCGGGATATACTGGAACAGCGACGCTGTGGGCGGCTCGGGGGGGTCAGAGTTTGCACCACGCTTGTCGGGCGGCAGAGTTGTCGGCACCCCCGATCCAGGCCTGGACGCTTGCTGCTGCTACAACTGGGGCTCAGACCGGGCAATCGGTCCATACCATGATAACAGCAAGCGCTATGATGGTGAACAGTACGGGGTGTTCAGCGGATACATCAACGACAGACGTGCTACCGTCTTCGATGGGCGATACTATCCCGATCGTTACAGAACAGATGAAGGAGAATTGGAGGGAACCGGGTCTGTCAGGACGGTCTACAAAGACAGCGAATTCTGGAAACACCCATTCGACAATTACTATCGAGCATTTCCAGAATGGGTGTGCCCGCGGGTCCAGCATCACCCACAGCAGTACACCTACAACTACAAGTCCACGGAGGTCCCCGAAAAATGCGAGGACTTGGAAGGACCGCGCCCGTGTTACTGGGAATACGCCGGCGGAACGCCAACATACGACGACGGCGGCGGAGGTCGTGTGCCAGACACGGTGCACGACTTCCCTCCCGTCCCCGAATGCACCGGCCAGGAGTGGCCGTTCGGTCTGAACGAGGCTCGGCCGCCGTATAACCTCACTGGTCCAGAAGAGCTGATGTGCTATCACCGCGACGTCAGCCCTTGCTTGAGCCAGTGCGGCCACCTACCACCCCTGATGCCATCACCACCGTCGGCTCCTCCGCCCTCGCCCTCCTCACCGCCGTCGCCGCCCCCCTCCCCACCACCGCCGTCGCCGCCGCCATCGCCACCGCCGCCGCCACCGTCGCCGCCGCCACCCTCGCCGCCGCCGTCGCCACCACCGTCGCCGCCTCCGCCGCCGCCCTCTCCCAAGCCGCCGCCAGACGAGGACCAACTAAACGCATGCAAGCGCAAGGATGCAATCAGGCAGTGGGCGTTAGACATTCTCCGCTTCCGTGGTGGCCCCGAGTTGGGCGGATCGCCTGGCCAGTGCTGGAGGGGCTACATGCCATGCCCGCCTGGCTTCACCGACCACGGATTGTTCTGCAAAAAGCCAACTTCGGCAGAGTACGGGCGTGGCGTGGGCAAGGTCATGCGCCCACAGGGATGCAGATCCGGCTACAAAAACACCGGACTGCTCTGCACAAGATGCACGGGCAAGTGGCCCTGGCAGTGGAAGTGTGACACGTACGCGCAAGACCTGAAGTGCGATGCTGGTCTGGAGGAATGGGGAGGACTCTGCTACAAGCCCTGCCAGCCAAGGAATGGCTTCAGCACCCACAACTTTGGCTGCTGTATTTGCACACCGGACTGTCCGCCAGACGAGTACGTTGAGGAGTGGGAATTGTTCACGCAGGGTGGAGTGCCGATGCAGAGGGCGAAGTCGCAGAGGGTGAGTTGGAAAGACATTGGGGTGAGCTGCGCAAAGCCCCAGAAGCCCTGTCCGGCGGGCATGCCGTATAAATGCGGCCTTGCGTGCACTCCGGATGCTGCTGGTTGCGACAAAATGATACTACAGAACTTTGCCAACGTCTTCTCGGTCGTTGTTGAACTAGCCATGTTCTACTTCACGGGCGGCTTGGCGAATCTTTCGTGGCGAGCAGCGAAACAAGGCGTGATGAAAGGAGTGACCGCCGCGCGAATCGCTTCAAAAGTCAGTAAGTTCAGGGGAGCGAGATTCGAACTCGCCTTTGCCCAAAAGTTGGCCAAGCAGACGGTGAAATCGATCGGCAAAAACTTTAAGGACTTTGTGGCCGACCAGCTCACCTGTGTGCCAGATTTGACCAACGCCGTTACCGCAGTCGAGTCCGTAGTGACCAATCCGTGTATCGAAGCCTTGGCCACTTACTACGCCATCTGGGCTGACTATCAGGAAACGGTCGGAAAGGATCCCAAGTTCTCGAGCCTCTATCGTGACCTCGTCAAAATTGCGTCCCAGTCGTCCTACTTCGCTGGCTCAAGTGTGCAAGACCCGGTCTCGGGCCGATGGCACGACGACAGCGAATTCTTTCAAGAGGCAATGGTTGATCTTGTGCAGCAGGAGGCGAAGAGCTGGGACGACTTTTCGGGGGAAATGATAGCGCTTGCTGAAAACCTCGAACCAACCGGCGTGTGGGCACTTGTGGAGGGATTCATAAACCCAAGCTGCGACGAGGTGCCGAAATTCCCCGAGATCCGCTCCAATGGCCGCGACTGTACTCGCCTCGGCGTGCTCGAGGCAAAGCTGCAGGACGAGGACCTGGAGGGCGCCCTGGGCCTGCTCGAGTGAGGTGAGCGACGGGTGCATATGCAGGTACGCGATTGCGCATGGCATAGGCGCATGTAACATTTTGCACATTACCCCCCCCCCCCCCCTTTCCCTCGTCCACCAATGATTAGTCATCCTTTCTCTGTTTAGATTACAACGAGCCTTGAGGCCTTGTCACTGTATAGTGGTGTACGATAGTAGGCATGCAGGATGCGCGATGCATGTGGACGAGGCTGTTTATGTGTGGGCTGTGGACTGTGGCCAGACAGCTTTTAGGACTAGAGATCTAGAGCTGGCGCCTCACTCATGCTGTTAACTCCGTCCCTACCCGCTACCGTAAAAGAGAGGCTCGGCGCGCCGGCCGCCGGGAACCCGCGGCCCGCGCCCGGCCGGCTCGCGGGACATTACAGTTATCTGCCTGGCGGGGTCGTGTCCAGAGTTACCATTTTAACAACTCTCCCCCTCGACCTGCACAATGAGAACGCCGTTCGTTCGGACAGGAGCCCCGCAGCATAAGGAAAAAACTTCCCTCGAGGGTGAGGATTCGTAGTGACGCAGAGGAGACTCTAGTGCAGTCACCACTAAGCACTATTGTCCTTAACTCTCACTCAGTCTCGCCACGTGGCGGACAGATTGTGATCGACGGGATACTATCCTGAGAGCCACTCGAGCAGCTCTCACGTCACGAGCGCTGCTGCTCGGCTGCATCCGCGGCCATCCTGGCAACGGTCGCCTTGGCCTTCGAAGCAGCCGCAACAGCAGCGCTCGCCTCTGCAGCGGCCGTCGCGTCCGCGAGCGCCGCGTTGGCCTTCTCCAGCGCTGCCCTGGCGTCCGCCTGCGCCTGCGCCGCCGCCGCCCGAGCCGCCTCTGCCGCCGCCGCCGCCTCCTCGTCCGCCTCTGCCTCCTCCTCCGCCTCGTCCGCCTCAGCGTCCAAGCGCACCGCCTCGGCCACCGCTGCCGACGCCGCTGCCTGGCTCTCCGCCGTGATGCCGAGCCGGATCCTCTCCTCGTGACACTTCTCGAGAAGCTTGATAATTCTCTCCTCCTCGGCCTTCTTTGCGGCCTCGGCTGCGTCTGCCTCCGACGGCGCCTTATCACCCTCTGCCGGCGCCTCGGACTCCTGCGACGGCCCAACCGCGCCCGCCCCGCCGCCCTTCTTCTTCTTCTTGCCCTTCTTGCCCTTGGCGCGCTTCTCCGCCTCGACCTCCGCCAGCAGCTCGTCGGCGTGCCGCGCCGCCTCCTTCTCCTCCGCTGCCCTCTGCGCCTCCCTCTCCGCCGCCCCCGCAGCCCTCGCCGCCTCCTTCGCCGCCTTCTCGGCCGCCTCCTTGGCCGCCGCGTGCTCCTCGAGGGCGCGCACGCACTCGGTGTGGCCCTGTTGCTTGGCGTACTGCAGCGCGGTCTTGCCCTTCTCAGAGCGCAGCGTCATGTCTGCGCCCGCCCGCAGTAGGCAGAGAAGGGCGGCGGTATGGCCGTTGTCAGCGGCGAGCATCAGAGCGGTGTCGCCGTTGTTGTCCTGCAGGTTGATCTCTGCGCCGTGCCGGATCAGCGTGTCGACACCCCGCTCGTGGCCATCGTAGGCGGCCTCCATCAGCGCAGTGATGCCGTTGGGGCCTTTCTGGTCGATCTCCGCGCCATGCCGCAGTGCCAGCTCGACCAGGTTCTCGTAGCCGTTCAAGGCGGCGAACATCAGCACGGTGCTGCCGTCGCTTTTCTGCAACGAGACATCCGCGCCGCGCCGCAGAAGTGCCTCAGCCAGCTCCACGTGGCCATTGGCCACCACGACCATCAGCAGCGTCATGCCGCTCGCACGAGAGCCGTCACCAAAGGTGTACTCGAACCTCTCGTCGACCCGCCCGCCGCCGTCGAGCCACGCCAGCACCGTCGCCTCTTCGCCTCGCTCAGCCGCTAGCACGACCTCCTTTGGCACCGCCTCGCTGCCCGGCGCGGCCTCCGCACCGCCCTCGCTGCTCGAGGCAGAGGCCGCGGCACTGGCGCCCGCCTCCGCCTCGCCTGCGGGTGCGCCGCCCCCCCCTGCGCCACCCACCTCGGCCGACGGCGCCTCGCGCCGTGCCGCCACCTCCCCGAGATGCGTTCTGAAAGCCTCGACGCACTCGGCGTGGCACTTCTCCTTGGCGTACTGCAGCGCTGTCTTGCCCGCCGCAGTGCGTAGCTTCATGTCTGCGCCCGCCCGCAACAAGCGGAGCACCACGGCGGGATGGTTGCCGAGAGCGGCGAACATCAGCGCGGTGTCGCCGTTGTTGGCCTGCAGGTTGATCTCTGCGCCGTGCCGGATCAGCGTGTCGACCACCCGCTCGTAGCCTCCATCGGCGGCCAGCATCAGCGCAGTGACGCCGGTCGAGCGGGGTCGCTGATTGATCTCTGCGCCGTGCCGCAATGCCAGCTCGACCAGGTTCTCGCGGCCGTTCACGGCGGCGAGACCCAGCGCATAGCAGCTGCCATCGCTGGTCTGCAATGAGACATCCGCGCCGCGCCGCAGAAGCGCCTCGGCCAGCTCCGCGTGGCCATTGGCCATCGCGATCATCAGCAGCGTCATTCCGCTCCCACGGGAGCCGCTCTTTAAGATGTACTCGGATGTCGCGTCCACCCGCCGCCGTCGAACCACGACAGCACCGCTCCCGCTTGGCCATCCTCGGCGGCCTTCAGAATGCTCGCAGGGACGTCGCCGCCGCCCTCATAACAACCAACTCTCTCGCCGCCCTCCGCGAACGGCGAAGGCGGCGTGCCCGGCGCGGTGGACATTGGTCCAGGGTTCGGGCCCAATGAAGCTACGTTCTCTTGTGACCGGCGGGCGGGGCCACGATGAACAAAACTCTACGAGGGCGCTTGGGTCTAAATTTAGTGCGCGTGAATGAACTTTAGTGATAGTTTAGTGCGCTATTTAGTGCGTGTTCGAGTGCGTGTGTAGTGCGACTTTAACGCAAATTTAGCGCAAATTTAGCACATATTTTAGCACATATTTATTTAGCACATAATTAGCACATATTTAGCACATATTTAGCACATATTTAGCACATATTTAGCACATATTTAGCACATATTTAGCACATATTTAGTGTGTTTTATCTCCAATTTAGCCCACATTTAGTTCACTTTAGTCCAATTTAGGCAGCTGCAGTACATTTATTTAGTGTGGGTCCCGCATCTTTAGTGCGGGCACGCAACTTTAGCACGGCTTCCCAGCCACACCACAGCTAGCCAGGGCCGCGTGCTTTGCTCCTTGGCTGCCAAGAATGCACCACAGGAGATGCCTGGCCCCTGCCCTCATGACCCAAAGCGCAAAGGCAGGCTCCCAGTGAGGCTAGACAGATATGCAGCCCTCCAGAGCAAGATCTCCCGACTGAGCACAGGCACATAACCGATTCCCGAGAGGAGGACCAGCACAGTTGAATGCGCCACCGCAAGCACCACCTCCGACCGCACAACCCATGCTGTGCCCGTGACCACCAGCTGTAATAGAGTAGAGGTGAGGGTCGGTCTTGGAATTTCAAAGCCAATGTGTTGAACCAAAGGATGAAGGATCCAGACCACGAGGACAGAAACGGCCAAATGGCAATGATCCATGTAGTCACCGCAAGCAGCTTTTTACATACGCGTGTCCTCGTAGCATGTTGGATCCAGCCCCAGCCATGCACCTCCTCCTAAGTGCAATGGCAAATACACCGAGGAAGAAAATGCTCAATAGCTCGATGCCGATGCTATGCACTATACGCGAGGCATGGGAGGATGACTGCTTGCAGAATCACACTGTGCACGTGAGCATCAGAGTATGCCGGCCCTTCACGAATCCGGCAAACGTTTTGCCGCTCGGCGGGCCCGGAGAAGCAGCCCGGAAAGCACCTTGGAGGTTGATATTCAGCTGAACCTTCGTTCGGTTGGGGATGGGACGGGGAACTTTTGCGAGTGGGCAGGGAACTGCAGGGGGAGAGGGGGAGGGAGGCCCAGCGAGGGTCTGCGGCTGGATCCTACTGAGCGGCTGGACTAAAGACGCACTAACTAAACCTCGCTAAATCTGGATGTAAAGTCGCAGTGAACTCGCGCTAAATTTGCGCTAAATTTGCGCTAAATTTGCGGTAAAGTGCGCTAAAGATGCAGTAGATAAACACTTCACACCGCACTAAATTTAGACCCAAGCGCCCTCCACTCTAGGCCCGGGACTGGCGCGCACTGGCACGAAGTCCCGAAAAGAATCGCGGTGGCTCAACCTCTGACACCCGGCATCTCGCCGATAGCCGGGTCCAGGCACGACGCCGATGCCCAGCAAGGACTTGCCGCCCGAGACCTGGAAGGCGTGGTGGGTGGTCGGCGTCATTTTCCCGGCGCACCTTGTCCTCGGCATCCTCAGCCTCCCGCTGCTCGCGTATCACCTCTATCACCTCTCTCCGTGGACGTGGGCGCTCGTCTGCGTCTACCTTCCATTCTACCTGTACCCGGCGGAGAAGCGCTATCCCGGCTGGAAGGGCTTCGACGCGCTGTGGAACTTTTTTGACTACGAGTCGACCTGTCAGTCCTACTTTGGGGAGTTTGGCGTCCATGGCGGCGCAAAGGTGGATCCGGACGGGCAATACTTTGTCGCCGCGCACCCGCACGGCACCGTCATCTTCCAGCGTACCTATTGGCGCTCGGAGCGGCTCGCCCGCTTCTTCCGGCGGCCGTGGCGCATGCTCGGCGCGTCGGTCCTCTTCCGCATCCCGCTCGTGCGCGAGATGACGCTCTGGTTCGGCGCGGTGGACGCCGGAAGATCCAACTGCGAGCGGCTGCTGCGCGCCGGCGCGACGGTGGTGGTCTGGCCGGGCGGGCTCGACGAGGCCAACTCGGTCGACGAGCCGCGCGGTGTGGTGCGGCTGCGGACGAGGACCGGCTTCATCCGGCTCGCGGTCCGGTCTGGTGTGCCGGTCCTGCCGATGTTTGTCTTTGGAGAGCTGGACGCGGTGGAGGCGGTGCGGCTGCTGCCGCGGCCGCTCGCCTCGTGGCTCAAGCGCACCCTGCGCGCCTCGTCCAACGGCTTCGTCGGGCGGTACGGCACGCCCGTACCACGGCGCGTGCCCTTCAATCTGGTCATCGGCGACCCGATCGCCACCGCCGCCGCACCCTCCGCCGCCGCCACGGACGCCGAGGTTGCCCGCGTGCACTCCCTCTACCGCGCCGAGCTGTCTCGCATCTATCACGAGCACCGCGACGCGTTCGGCTACGGCGGGCGCGAGCTCGTTTTTGCCAACGAGGACTTGGCGGCTGGGTAGACGAGGGCGTCGCGGCCGCGAGGGCCGACGTGGCTGAAAATGGCAGCGTATGGGCCGCTTTCGAGCGTTTTTCTTCTTTTGAGATCTTTTTAAAATTCTTCTTTTGTAAAATTCGGGAGAGCAAGATAAGAATTTTCCAATCCCCTCGCACAGCACTGGGCACGGGACCGGCGCGCACTGGCACTAACACAGAGGTACACCACGGGACGAGCCGCCTAAGCGACTCGTCCTGCGAGCAGGCTCGTTGTGCGAGTATATGGGCCACGATGTCTCAAATATGAGAGGTTTTGACTCCTACCGGCTCCTGACGCTATCCCTGGCAGCTCTAATGACCAGGATCAGTAGTGCTATGATAGAGGGTGCCCATACTAGCGCAGGAGCTGCCACACTCGCCCGGACCGGCTCCCTCTGGGGCCGGTTCCGCAGCCCGCGAGAGCCGACAGCGGGGCCGTGCCGCGGGTGCCTACTGCTGAGTGCCACAAACACTGCGCCGTCCCGCCATCACCTACAGGCTGTCTTGTGTGATGGTTGGGATGTCCAAACGCCACCATCTTGGCTCTTGCGACCTCAAACCCGCGAGCTGTATGGGTGGTCCTGACGTCGACAGACGCCCGATGACCACGGTGAAGCTGAGCCGGAACGAGTCGACAAGTCTCGTCTGAGCCCGTGGCGGTCGCCGGCTGAGTCGCTGTGCACGGGCCGGTACCTCAGGCGTCACCTCCGCAGCCTCAGGTCTCACACTCCATCACCGCCGCCGGGACGCCGTCGGTGGCACGCTCGGCGGCGTACTTTCTGCAGCTCCATCTCGAGTACGGCGTCGAGCCTACTCACTCCTGTTGGTTCGGCACACTCGGTGGGGTCCACCGAGTGTGCCGAACGCGCGAGCGGTGCGTCCCGGCAGCGCGCGCAGGCTGCGGAGCTGCAACAAACTCGAGACACGCTTTTTCGGACATTTTCGACGCTTTTGTCCCATATACTCGCACAACATGCCAGCAGCGAGGTCCGAGGACGGCGAGGCGCTCATAGCTCCGTCTCGTCTCGCCCTCGCCCGTCCCGTCGGGTCCATAAAAGCGGCCCCTCACAGCTCACAGCCCAACGCGGCCAAAGGATATTCACCTCGAGAACATCACCTATGCCCCTCTCTACAAGTCTACATCAGGAGCGCGAAAGGAAAGGTCCGTGCCGTCGCCATCGGCGCCACCTCCTCCCAGGCGTTCGAGGCCGGGTCGAACCGCTCCACCGTGTTAGCCGGCCTGTCCAGCTCAGCAGCCTCGTCGTCCTCCTCGATTCTGCCGCCCATAGCGTACAACTTGCCTTCCAGCGCCGCCACCCCGGCCCCGAAGCGAGCCAGCGTCAGCGGCGCCACAGCCTCCCACGCATCCGTCCCCGGGTCGTACCGCTCCACCGAGCTGAGGCGGCCGCCGTCGTACCCGCCCACAGCGTACAGCTTGCCGTCGAGCACCGCCACGCCATGAACACTCCGCGCCTCCGCCATCGACGCCACCGCCTCCCACGCATTCGTACCCAAGTCGTACCGCTCCACATCCCACAGGTAGCCGTTTTCGTCGTTGTATCCTCCCACGGCGTACAGCTTGCCATCCAGCACCGCCGTGGCGTGATTAATCCGCGCCGTCGCCATCGGCGCCACCTCCTCCCACGCATTCGTCACAGGATCGTACCGCTCCGCCGAGCTGAGGGCATAGCCTTCGCCATTCGATCCGCCCACAGCGTACAGCTTGCCGTCGAGCACTGCGACGGCGGGAGCATGCCGCGCCTCTGCCATCGGCGCCACCGCCTCCCACGCGTTCGCAGCCAGGTCGTACCGCTCCACCAGGTTGGAAGTTGCGCCTTCAGCCTCACTCTCGCCGCCCACCGCGTAGAGCTTGTCATCGAGCACCGCCGTGCCGACAAAACTTCGTGCCGTCAGCATCGGCGCCATCGCCTCCTCCTCCCACGCATTCGTAGCAAAGTCGTACCGCTCCACCGAGCTGATGACGCGTCCATCGGTGTCTTCGCCGCCGAACACGTGCAGGCGCGGCCTCTCGCGCTTCTTCAGCGTCTCCTTCCAGCCGCGGCGCCACGCGCGGCACGTACCCTTGGCGGCGTGCTCCTTGGTCGGCAGGTGGGCGAGGATGTGCGGGGCGAGGTCCGGCGAGAGGAGGACCTCGGAGAGGATCCACTCGGGCTGCTCCACGAGCCGTGCGGCGTGCTCCTCCGCCACGCGCAGCGCGGCGTCGCTCGCGCCCGCCTGCGCCTCGATGATGGCGCACAGCTGCTCTGGCGAGAGGCCCGCGACGCGGGCGCCGATGCGGTGGGAGGCCATCGGCGCGGGCGGCTGCTTGGCAAAAGGCAAGGCCGAATGGGAGGGCAAGAGGATTTCGCTCGCTAGGGTGTGCGGTACTGATTCCGGCGCTTTGCCGTGGGAGAAGAATGCACTCCTCCCCGCTGTACACTGTAGTCGGGGAGAGCCATGCGGCATTAACAAAGTGCGAGGCCAAGTGCACGTGTCGCACGTGAGCCCCTACCCCCAAAGAGCCGGAACCCAACATGGTGAGGAGCGGCCCGCCGGATGCACTCGAGCTTAGCAGCGGCGCAGGATCCCTGAGCTGCTCCGATGCAGTCGTGGCCGCTGCTGAGCGTGGCGAGGAGGAGGCGGTGCTGGCGTGGCTCGAGGGCGGCGGGCGGGCCGACGCGACGTTCGAGAGAGGCAAGGCGAGCGGCCTCACGCTGCTGATGAGTGCGGCCCGCTACGGCCAGGAGCGGGTGGTCGAGCTGCTGATGCAGCACGGCGCAGAGATCAACCTGAAGGACAGCGGCGGCGGCACCGCGCTGATGTTCGCCGTTGACAAAGGCCACGAGCGGGTGGTCGAGCTGCTGCTGCAGCACGGCGCTGAGGTCAACCTGAAGGACAGCGGCGGCGGCACCGCGCTGATGTTCGCCGTTGACAAAGGCCAGGAGCGGGTGGTCGAGCTGCTGATGCAGCACGGCGCAGAGATCAACCTGCAGAGCAGCGACGGTAGCACCGCGCTGATGCTCGCCACCAACAAAGGCCACGAGAGGCTGGTCGACTTGCTGCTTCGGCACGGCGCAGAGGTCAACCTGCAGAACGGCGACGGCAGCACCGCGCTGATGGACGCCGCCGTCGGCGGCCACGAGCGGGTGGTCGAGCTGCTGCTGCGGCGCGGCGCTGAGATCAACCTGCAGAGGAGAGACGGCGTCACCGCGCTGATGATCGCCGCCACGAGCGAGTGGGAAGGCCACGAGCGGGTGGTCGACTTGCTGATTCGGCGCGGCGCAGAGGTCAACCTGCAGAACAGCAAAGGCCGCACCGCGCTGATGGCCGCCGCCATCCAAGGCCACCCCGCTGTCGTGCTCCGCCTGCTTCGGGCTGGCGCGGATGCAAAGGCTCGCGCTGCAGACGGCAAGTCCGCGCTGCAGATTGCCAAGGAGGAGGCGGCCAAGGTGCAAGCTACTGCCGACGCCGCCAGTGCTCCTGAAATGGACCACGCCGGGTGCGTGCGCGCTCTCGCAGAGCACGCAGCGGCGCTGAGGGAGGCGGAGGCGGCGGAGAAGGCGGCAGAGAAGGCGCTCGAGGTCAAGGGGCGGCGCGAGCAGCGTGAGCGGGAGGCGGCGGCGGCGGCGCGAGAGCGCGAGCGGGCGGCACGACAGCGCGAAGCAGAGCGAGCGGCGTACGAGGCGCGCCGGGCGGCGGATGCGACGGCGCTCGAGGAGCAGCGGCGAGCCATTGCGGCGGAGGCGGAGGCGAAGCTGGCCGCTGAGCGCGCGGCAGTAGAGGAGACGCTGCGGGCGAGGGAGGCGGAGAGGCTTGCGGCTGAGGAGGCGCAGCGAGAGGAGCAGCGGGCGGCCGCGGCGGAGCGCAAAGCCGCTCAGGCAGAGGCGGCGCTGCGCGAGAAGGAGGCTGCGGACAAGAGGGCGGAGGAGGAGAAGGCGAGGCGGCGCGCAAAGGCGGCGGAGGCAACGGCGGCCAAGAAGGAGGCCAAAGCGAAGAACAACAAGGCCAAGAAGGCGCCGTCTGCTTTCGCACTCGAGGAGGAGCGGAAGGCGAAGGCTGCGGCAGAGGTTCGCGCACAGGAGGAGAGGGCGGCGCAGCTGGCTGCTGAGCAGGAGTCGGCGAGGCGGGCGGAGCGGGAGGCGGCAGAGCTAGCGGATGCGGCAGAGCAGGCGGCGCTGCGCGAGGATGCGGAGCTGGCAGAGGCGCTGCGCCGGTCAGAGGTGGATGCGGAGGAGGCGCTGGCGCGTCGGGTGTCGCGGTGCGAGGAGGCGGTGAGCAGCGAGTCGACCGGCGGAGGCGGGGATTTGCCGCTGCGTGTCGAGCGGCTGGAGGTGAGCCTCGGCGCGGCGACTGCGGGCAGCCTCGAGGAGCGGGTCAGCGCCATCGAGCGCTTGATCGGGCCAGAGGCGGGAGAGGCGGCGGAGCAGCATCTGCCAGTCACCGAGCCGCGTTCTGCCGTCTCACTAGCGGACGCCGGCCTCGACACGGGGCGGCCGGCTGCCCCCGAGTCCACGATGGGGGGAGATACCACGTGTATCGTGTGTTTCGCGAGAGTCAAGTCGCATGCTGCGGTTCCGTGCGGGCACTTGTGCGCTTGCGGGCCATGCTCTGAGCTGATGCAAGAGTGCCCTTACTGCCGCGAGCCAGTGATTATGTGGATGGTTCCGCGTCCGGTCTAGAGAATGGTGGCTTGCGCTTGGCTGTTGATCTTGCCCCTCGGATGGGTCGGATCCCCCCAGCGCCGCAGCGGCCGGTCTTCCGACACACCCTGTAGTCGTGGAGCAGCGTAATGTTCTGTGTGGTTTGTGTCGAAAAAGAGTACTCAATATACTAAGACAGACAACGTGCAAGCATTCTCTCTCCTGTGCACTCTCTTCTCAATACAGTCACCAACACCCCATTTTGCTCACAACTTACGGCTTTAAGGTGGCAGTCCGGGTTTTGCGAGACGGGTGTCGTCCCGCAAGATGGCATCACGCTCGCACCTGCCGACCGCCGCCACGGCGGCGAGACGCCTTCTCCGCCACCGCGGCGCCGGCCACAGGCCAGCGCTAGGCAGCTGCCGGCCACACTGGGCCGGATTTGCCGGCACTCGTCGCCGCACACTCCTACGTCCACGCCGCTGTGACGTCTGGCGACGAGGCGCCGGCCGCCAAGCTTCATCGCCAACGTGGTCGCTCGCTGGTCCTCTCGGCTCGGACACGCGTCGGCCCAGCTCACACGAGCTCCAGACAGCCACCAGTCGCCACGCGCAAAGCGTACGGGTCGCCGGCTCCCTGTTGTGCTCTCACGCTGGCCGGCGTAAAACTGTATGGCAGTTGTCATGCCGTACCCGTCGCGTTTCGAAAGGGAGCCCTCAATCGACGCGTCTACACGCACCGTGCCACCGCTCTCCACAACTGCTACCGTGGACATCAAGCTCCTCGACTCGATCTGCGGCTACGACGGCGCTCTAGCTGCTGGCTCTCGCGGGTGTCTGGCGACCCGCTCAGGCTTGCGAAACGGCCGGCCGCGGCGACGTGTTTCGAGCTCGCTGGCCTTCTCCGCGCGGCTGGGCCCGCCCCTAGTCGGGGCCGACCCGCCCAGTCACTGGGCAGCGCGTGCGCCGTCATCCTGGACGACGGTGTGCTGGTGCATCCGGGAGGCTCCGCGGGGCTGCTCTAGCAGCCTCGGGAGGGTCGAAAATCGAAGCCGGAGCGGCGGACCACGGAAGCTCCACGGACGGTGAGGCGGGCTGTGGTTGGCCCCCCCTGACCGGGCGAGGGAGTGGCGCCCCGGGAGTGCCGCTCCGGCGACGTCTGTGGCCTCCACGGTACCGTGACCGCGGTGCTCGCTCTCGCGGCCGTCTCACGACCCGCTCGAGACGAAAACCGGAGCGGACGGTGCGACGAACCGCGAGTGGGATGGTCTTCTCCGCGCGGCTGGGCCCGCCCCTAGTCGGGGCCGACCCGCCCAGTCACTGGGCAGCGCGTGCGCCGGCGTTCTGGACGACGGTGTGCTGGTGCATCCGGGAGGCTCCGCGGGGCTGCTCTAGCAGCCTCGGGAGGGTCGAAAATCGAAGCCGGAGCGGCGGACCACGGAAGCTCCACGGACGGCGAGGCGGGCTGTGGTTGGCCCCCCCTGACCGGGTGAGGGAGTGGCGCCCCGGGAGTGCCGCTCCGGCGACGTCTGTGGCCTCCACGGTACCGTGACCGCGCCGGCCTCGCTCGGGAGGCTCTTTCGGAGCCGTCGGCCTCCGAAACCGTCGCGTTGCTGCGCCTGGACGGCTTCGATGCTCGCCAAACCCGTCGGCACCGTTCATATACACATGAATTGTGAGTGAACGCGCATTTTTTGGCGATTTCATTCGCATATGCCGAAATGTTAGTTTCGATCTAGTCCTCACGGACACAAAACAGAGGCCTCCTAGCACGGAGAAGCGACTAAGAGTCGCCGACGTGCGAGTAAGATACCAGAAAAATACGCCCGGAATCACAATTGATCCCGTCGACAAGGCGCCCCAATCGCGGAGGTTTGGCGCGGGCGTGGAGGCGAGCATCGACGCCTCGACGGTTGCTCTTCAGAGGCCGAAAACAGGCGCCTGAAAAAGGAGAGAACGCGAGACTGATCACGCGCGCGGAAAAGCCCGAGGGGCGAATCTAAAGTGCCGAGGCGCTTGCTAATCACCCCAGCTAGGGCCACGGAGGCGCTCGCGGCAGGTCTCCGCGCGCGCGCTGGCCGGTGGCAGCTGATCTCGGGCGGCGGGCGGCGGGAATGGGCTCGGGCAGCACCTTTTGCCCTCAAAAGTCGTTCGAGAGTACCGGGTCGCGGCGGGAACGCGCCCATCCGCTCGATGGGTGTCAGGAGTCGATCGCCTGCGCCAGGAGCGAGCACGGGAGTCGTCGCGATGGGAGTCGTAGCGGCGTGGCGCTCGGCTTCGAGAGAGCGACGTGGGCGCGGCGGCGCGGGCGGCCGGTGGGGCGCGTGAGGTCCGCACCTTCGCGACGGGCAGGCTCGATACGGCCGCTGGCCGGGGCGGCCGCTCGACCGGCCGCCGCGGTCGTTCCGGCGGCGGCGTCGGCGTCGGCGTCGCGAGCGAACTGGCTCGCATTCGACCAGCGACCCTCTTCACAGAACCCGGACTGCCACCTTTAAGTTTTTAAAACACTTTTGGTGTCCGTGTATGTACGTATGTGAAGTACAGTGTTGTGTGTTCGTTAGCTCCGAGTAAGAGGGGGCGTTCTGCAGTTAAGGGGAACCCCGGTACACGGAGCCAGCCCTCGGAGACCCGTGTTTACTTTACGGCCCTTTCCCTGCGAACGCGCACCCCCCCAGGGCTAGGGCTCTCTAGCCCGCAACCTGATACCGATCATCCGGCCCGCTGGGTGCGCTCCTCAGCTCCCCGGCCCTGGATGTGAGGTTGATGACCGCACTCCAAGTGCTCCAAGTGCGTAGCGAAAAAGAGACCGCACGAGCGAGAAAATGGTTGCGCCCAGGGCACTGGCCGACGAGACGTACGTGCCGGCTCCTGTCGACTGACTGACGGCAGCGGCCTCCTCCGCCAGCCAGCACATGGACGTCCATGTGAGCTGCTACGTCGAACTGTCCTCTCACACGCGAGGTGTCTGATGAGAGCTCTCTGACGCAGAATAACAAACAAACATGACAAAAAAATTGTTCCGTGTTTTGGTAAAAATCTCTCTCTCAACACGTGTTCGAAGAGAGAGTGGACCTGAGCAACGATATGACTTGGCGGCAAATGATCGCAGTGGGCGTCAGAAGAGTCGTCCTTGCGCGAGGAGAGCTCGATAAACTCGAGGGGCCAAAATATGCCGCGAGGAGGGCGGAGTTGCGCCGAAAGGCGAAAGAAGCCGCGAGAACAAGGGACCGGCAGGCGGCGGCGGCGTCGCAGAACGAGGCAGTGAGAGGAGAGCGACGCGACAGAGGAAGAAGCGACAAGGGAGAGAACGACGAGAGTGGGACGACCGCGTCCGCGAGGTGGCATGAAGGTTGCAGCGAGAATCGGCGAGAGACTGCGAAGAGAGATAGGAAGAGGCGGACGCCCAAGGGTGGGCGACGGCTAGCGCACCACACCCCTCCCCTTGTCAGTTTTCCTTCTTTCTTTTTCTCTCTCAACATACATGACGCCCCAGCGGTACCGGTAGCGAGCGGCACAGACCGACGTGCGTGTGCACTTCGAACCGCACGTATTTACTCTGGTGTGAATAATTGGCCTTCAGAGACTGTCCGTCTCGCGCCGGGTATCCCTGGGGCCGGTGTGTGCTGGCGGGTGTGGACGTGGAACGTGGAAGCGCCCGCCGAGTGCCCGCCGAGCCGGCCGCCGACAAACGAGGGTGCGCCTGTCCATGGCGTTCTCTCTTGTCACCGCCCTCAGCTTGTGCAGCCTCCCCGAGTCGGCATCGACGGCTCAAGCATTCCTGAACCGCGACCCGACGTGCGCTGCCGACGCTGCACAGACACCAAGTCCCCAGTTGCTGCATCAGATCCATCGTCGCGGAGAGGTGCTTCCGCACAGCGAGCAGCTGCGCGCCACATGGATGAAACACAACCCCGGCTGGAGCTACCGGCTGTGGGATGAAGCGGCTCTCTCAGCCCTTGTCAACGAGTCGTACCCTTGGTTCGTCGAAACCTTCCACGCACTGCCAACACACGTGCAGCGCGAGGACGCTGGCCGATACCTGGTGCTCCACGCTCACGGGGGAATCTTCGCTGACGCGGACGTGGAGGCCATTCGTGCGTTTGGCCCGATTCTCGAAGGTTCAGTCTTACAGATCTTTGAGGAGCCGTCGGAGCAATGGGAGGAGTGGGGCCCAGACGGAAGCCTCAGTGCGTATCACGTCCTCTCCGACTCGCTTATCAGCGTCGCCCAGCCCGGCCACCCGCTCCTGCTTCGCGTGCTGCGCGCTATCCGCCCTCTGGGGATCCACTTTGCGCGCATCGACTACAGCGCTCTGCAGGATCAAGTTCACGCCTGCCGCGAGGAGTCCGACTCAAGCTGCGGCTGCTTCCAAACTGTCAAGAGCGCCGACTTCTTTCCCTCCCACGCCGCGCTCAAGCCGGCGATGAACTTCTCGAGCTCTGTCTTGCAACTGGACGAGGCGCGCCGGCTAGCGGAGCAGCTCAAAGCGGGGGAGTGGCCGCCTGCCACCGCGCGCACCGTACGGTGGAAGCTCAACCGGGTCGATCGCCAGGAGGGCGGCTTGTTGCTCGATGGGCTGGCTGCGGTTCGCGAGGGGCGCGAGGCGGCAGGCGATACGCTGCTGCGCGCCTTCGTGAGCTCGCAATGGGGCCGGCGGTACAAGTATTTCAGCCACCCGGAGAAGCCCGACCTCGAGGCGGCAACCAAGGCGTACGAGAAGGCGATGCGGCTCGCGCCCGAGTATGCCTGGCCGCACTACGAGCTGGGCAACCTCGAGATGGAGAAAGGGCAGCACGGCGCGGCGCTGCAGCACTTCAGGCAGGCGGTGAGCCTGAGCCCGGACGAGGTGCTCTTCCACAATAACCTGGGCGTGTGCGAGATGAACCTGGGCAAGCACGCTGAGGCGGAGGCCACCTTTCGCCGCGTGCTCGAGCTGCACGGCCGCGCGCCACACCACATCCAGTCGATGGCGCCGGCTGCTGGGGCGCACTTCAACCTCGGTATGGCTCTCAACGCGTCGAGCCGCGCCGAAGAGGCGATCGAGGAGCTGCGCTTTGCGCTGCACGGCAGCTCCTCGCACTTCACTCGTCTGGCCGGCCTGCGGCTGAGGCAGGCGGGCGCGCTCGAGCTCTCCAACTCGCAAGTTGGCTACCTGGTTGGCTCGGCGCTCCTCGCCGAGGGGCGTACACGGGAGGCGGCAATGACGCTGGCGAGGGCACACGAGCTGACAAATTCGACGGACTTGCACGCGCGAATCGCCGAGCGTATGCGCGTGCTTGCAGACTTCTGGCACGTCGGAGCCGCTCCGGGCGAGAAGGTGTCGTCGCTGTCGCAGGCCCCGCAGGTCCAATACGTTCGCACGGGCGCAGACGGCTCGACGGCGCGCGATAGCATGGGCGAGCTCACGCCAGAGCTCTGGGCGCAAATCAAGGAGGGCAAGGTGACGCTCCCAGGGGCTTGATGATCGCCGGGACTGGGTAAGTCACTCTCATGGGTGGTCACCGCCTCAACTCGAGCGAGCCGAGAGGCAGTCCAGAGGCGGGTTCGCGCGAATGCAAACCAGTGCGACGCGCACAGAGTGTGTGTGCGTGAGACCAAAGGGTGGAGAGTGCAGAGTCCAGACGGAGACACCAGACACCAGTGTGCATGTGCACAGTGCTCAGGGAGTCTGGGGGGGGAGTACGGCCGTACACGGTGGAGAGGCGAGTTCTCGCTGATTCGTCCCCACTTAAAGTGGTTCAGTCACCGAACCCTCTGAACGTATTTCAAGAGCGCGGCACATAATGGAGAGGTACTCTAGCCTGAGAAGAGACTTTCACACAGACACACACCCCACTCCCGGCGTATCTCGCGGTTTTGCCGTAACCGTATTATAACGAGAGACACTGTCCATGATACATACCGCTGTCACTCTGGCCACTGCCGACAAACGGTGCTCTCGGCATCTGCCTACGATTTCCCGCGCGCTGCGGCGCTAGCATTAAGAATGGATCTAAGCGATGGGTCTGGAGGGTAGTTTCTCGAGCCGCGGTCGGGTCCTCCTCTCCTGGCGGGCACCTCGCTGGCACCGCTGCCGCTGGCCTCGGCCTTCGGCGGTTTGGCTGCCTCGGCTGCGTCGAGCACCTGCGGCCACGGCCCGCGTGTGGGCCAGGCGCGCGCGGGAAGGAGGGCGGTGGGGGAGCGAGGTGCGGCGGCGCCTGCTTGAGCTTGCTGTGCAGCACGTGGAGGACGGCCCGCTCCTGCTCTTCCTCGAGCAGCGGCGCGCTCGAGGAGGACGGCCCGGCCTCGCCGCTGGCCGAGCCGGCCAGCTGGCTCGCGCGCAGCATCTCGGAGCACGCCTCGCTCGCCCACTCCTGCTCACACACGCGCCCGTGAGGAGACGCCGTTCACACTCGCCCCGAGGACGCCTCGCTCGGCCGCTCCTCCGTCACGTGCGATGCGATGGCGGCGCGGACTCGCTCGGCCGCGAGCTCTGCGAGAGAAGCGCGGTCGACGTGAGGCGGCAGCGTGGTGGTGGTGGTGGTGGTGGTGGTGGTGGT
>NW_005200087.1:0-34555 GCF_000372725.1 Emiliania huxleyi CCMP1516 | reverse complement strand
GGCCGGCCGTGGACTGTTCAGTGTTCTGTGAGTGTAGTGCAGCAGGGCACCGGACGGGCCGGGCGTGGGGAGGCGGCGCTCGCGCGGGTAGAAGAAAGAGACGGAACTCTCGCGCTCTCGCTCTTCGGCCTCGGCCTCGCTCTGCCGGGGGGGGGGGGGGGGGTCATGCCCCCACTCCTCGGGGTTGTGCTGCTGGTGGGTGCCCCTTGTGAGCTGGGCCGGCGTCGGGCCACCTTGAGCTTCTTCGGAGCTGGCATGGGAATCTTGCCCGCTCGCTCGAGGAACATGCGGTCCTGTCGACACCCAGCGGCCGGGACGTGAGCTCGGAGAGCGGGCTTTTAAGTGCGGGCGGAGGTGTGGGCGGAGGTGTTGCCAGGCGTGGGTGGGGTGTTGTGTGTGGGCGGAGTGTGTGGGCGGAGTCGAAACGCGAGGCTCCGCGAGAGGGAGGGTTGGGCGTGTCGGCGGCGAGTCGTGCCTCATTCCCCGGCTGGTTCTTGCACTCGGAGCACTTGCACGTCGGCTGACAGGTGATGCCGGCCTGTGGAGGGGCGCAGGCGCAGGCGTCAGCCGCGCGAGTCTCGCGGGAGACAGGGGCGCGTGGGACGCCGGCCTGGAAGCACTCGCAGTACTTTTTGAGGCAGCCCGACTTCTTGCAGTGGCACCCCTTGCTGTGCCGGGTCGTGTCCTTGCCCAAGGTCGAGTCGTGAGCAATCTTTGGCCGGAACGCGGTTGGGTTGCTGCGGGACGGGGACGGAGGGTTGAGGAAGGTGCGACGGGTGGCGGCGGCCGGGTCGGCAGCCCGCACCGCTCAAGCGTCGCATCGATTGCTCTGGCGCGCTTCTCGTTGTTCTCCGGGTTGTTGTGGCAGCCCTGGCAATTGCAGCCGAAACAATACTGGCCCGACGCAAAGCACTCGCAGTAGAGCTTGAGGCAGCGCGAGTTGCGGCAGTTGCACTGCCCTCGCTTCTCGACGAGGGCCCTGCGCGCCTGCGCCGACGCGCGCCCCGCGCCCAGCATTTGTGTTTCGCAGTTCGGATCAGGCGTGCTTCGCGGTTTATTCACAGCTCGAAAATAGAGGGAACATGGCGCTGTGCGCTGGTCTGTGAGAGGTTGAGGTGCGAGCCCGGAGGCCCTGGGGATGGGGGGAGTTCACATAAACGCACAACCCCGGGCCCGAAATCGCACAGAGACAGCCTTGTTATTGAGAAGAAAATAAATACGCAGCGCTTCTTAGCTCCCCGGCCCCGCATGTGAGGCTAGCCCTCCGCTCAACGGCCGTCGCGCCTCGTCGTCCTGACTGGTCGCTGGCTGTGCACGCGCGGCAAACAAAGTTAGAGTTGTTTGGTATTGCTAAAAATCTCTCTCTCTCGCGCGCGGCCGCACGTGCGCGGACCGGTGCGGGAAGTCGGCTGGCTGCCTGGCCGGCTCGGCCATTTAAATTCCTCTCGCACTCGGCGGCTGCCAAGCGAGCTCAAAGTGCAGATTGGCACGTCGCTCGTGGCCGGAGCGCGTCGCCGCGGAGGCGCAGTTGGCCACCGGCGCGAGCTCAGCGACCCAGGTATTCGCGCTCGGCTAGCAGGCGCCGCTCTGCGAGCGAGCGCGCTAACTCCCATTGCGGCGGAGATACACACGAGAAACGAAATCGATAACGCGAAATGACGTACGTTCTAGGACGGCCGACTAGAAAATGAAACCTACGCACGGCAACGAAACCGGAGTGCGGAGACCGGGAGAGAGGGAAAATTCCTGGGGTCAGTTTTGCTGCGCTCAAGACACAAACGAGAATCTTATCGCCCCCCACTCGCGTGGGCCAGTACTCAGTCTCGCCCCCGACGTCTATGAGAGCTCCCCGGGCAGCGCCATTTTTTTTTATACTAGAATCCAGCTGTATGCAGCGCGCGGGCCCGGCCACTGGCCGCCTCTGGCCGCGAGAATCCGAGATGCCGCGTGGGCTCAGTCAGCGAAAAGCTCATCGCCACCATCCATGACTGCATCGTACCGCACCGGCCGCCGGCCAGCAGCATCATCACCGCGACTCTCTGCGCCCTCCCTTCCGCCGCCGCTGCCACCGCCGCCACCGCCGCCGCCTCCGCCGCCGTCACCGTCGCCACCGCCGCCTCCCTCCTCGCCGCCGCCCACCGCCGAGAGCACGACGATGTCTTGCTCGTTGAAAGGCCGGTGCCGCCCACGGCCTCCGCGAGGCGGCGGGTGCGCGTCTCCGACCTGTGAGCGAGAAGAAGAAAGCTGTGAGCACGCGGCGGATGCGCGTCTCCGACACGGGGGTTGCTGTGGGGGCGGGGGAAGGAGGGGGGCGCAGAGTGGCGGTGGCGTGCGTACGCGGTGGAGGGCGGAGGGCGGAGGGCGGAGGGGGGAGGGCCTTGCGGAAGGCAAAGGCGAGGTAGGTGTGCGCGACCTCCCACTCCGCCTGTTCACGCAAGGTAACTGCGACCCGGAAGGCGAGGCGAGGGCAGCACCTACCGCTGCCGCCTCGGACAAGGCGCCGTCCCCGTCCGGGAAGACGCGCCTACTCGCAAGCGCGTGCGCCCGAGGTCTCGAGGCGGCACGCAAGCGCGCCCTCTCCCTCCCCCGAGAGCGCTGCTCGCATCCGCTCGAGCAGCGGCCGATTCCTCTCTGCCTCCGCCGCAAAGAAGTCGCAAAAGTTGTCCGAAGAGACGAGCTCGAGCCTGGCCACACACACCGCAGCGAGGTCTCGAGGCTGCACCGCCCCGCCAGAGACGGCGGCCTGCTGCGGTTGTGCTGCCGCTATCGCTACTCTTGCTGCTGCCACTGTTGCTGCACCGCTATTGCTGCTGCTACTATTGCTGCTGCTACTATTGCTGCTGCTATTGTTGCTGCACCACTATTGCTGCTGCCACTATTGCTGCTGCCACTATTGCTGCTGCCACTATTGCTGCTGCTACTATTGCTGCTGCTACTCTTGCTGCTGCTACTCTTGCTGCTGCCACTATTGCTGCTGCCACTATTGCTGCTGCCACGATTGCTGCTGCTACTCTTGCTGCTGCCACTGTTGCTGCACCGCTATTGCTGCTGCCACTATTGCTGCTGCCACTATTGCTGCTGCCACTATTGCTGCTGCTACTATTGCTGCTGCTACTATTGCTGCTGCTACTATTGCTGCTGCCACTATTGCTGCTGCCACTATTGCCGCTGCCACTGTTGCTGCTGCTACTCTTGCTGCTGCCACTGTTGCTGCACCGCTATTGCTGCTGCCACTATTGCTGCTGCCACTATTGCTGCTGCTACTATTGCTGCTGCTACTATTGCTGCTGCTACTATTGGTGCTGCTACTATTGCTGCTGCTACTGTTGCTGCACCACTATTGCTGCTGCCACTATTGCTGCTGCTACTATTGCTGCTACTATTGCTGCTGCCACTATTGCTGCTGCTACTATTGCTGCTGCTACTATTGGCCTCGCCCGTGGGAGGCGGCGAGGGCTCGCAGCGTGCCCATCGGCACGAGGAACTCCCTGCAGTCGTCGACCGCCTCCTGCAGCGTGAAGCGGTACGAGTGGCCGAACGGCTGCGACGGCGGGAAGGCCTTGGAGGCCGCCTCCGGCGGGAAGACAGCCCGGTAGTGCGGGTTGCCAAACGAGAGGCCCTCGCTCGCCCGCAGCCTACAGGCGGGAGGCAGAGGGGGCCTCCCTTCCTCCCGCCGCAGGAGGGAGCCCCCGCGACCGCTCCTTCACCGCCGCACGAGCACGTTGGCGTCCGCCGTCGTGCCGAGAAAGATGCCTCCTGAAGCGGGGCACGCGGCGGGGGCGCGCGTGTCGGGGAGGCGTCGAGGATGAGCCGCGGCGCAGAGGCGGATGGCGCGCCGGGCAGCAGGCGCGAAGACACGTTGGCGAGCAGCGCCGCCGCACGCTCCTCGCTCGAGAAGGAGTAGTGCAGTGCGAACTGGCAAGAGACGAGGTGGAAGAGGAGGCCGGTGGGCAGGGCGGCCGCGAGGGCAGCGTCGGCAAAGTCCGCCGCGTAGAAGAAGGCCTCGAAGGGCATCGGCTGCCGCCCGTGCGCGCCGTTGTAGCGGCCGACCGCGTCGCGGACCGACTCGATGGCGATGTCGACGCCGACGTACCGCGCGCAGCCGCCAACCTTGAACTTGAGCATGTCTCCGCCCTTGCCGCATGCGAGGTCGAGCACGCTCGCGCCGCTGCGCATGTGGCGCGCGATGAGGACCGACTTGATCCAGTTGTGCAGGTTGCGGAGCGTGAGGATGTCTGAGCCGCCCGTCAGCGAGCGGTGGCGGTCGTGGAGCTTGTTGTAGTGCCGCGCCGCCTCCTCTGCCTGGTCCGTGCCTCCCTGCTGGAAGCCGAGCCCGGCCTTGCGCTTTCGGCTGTGCTCGCGCTCCCAGGACTCCTCCATTGCGACGTCTGAGAAGCTCTGTGAAGTACCAGCAAGGCGAAGCTGTCGGCTGCGGGAGCGCGAGTGAGCGGGCAGGAGTGGGACAACCTGAGGGTTTGGGTTTAAAAACAGGCGGGGGCCTGCGAGTGATCTGTGATCTGTGAGGGTCCGCCCGCAGGCGCATTTTGTATACCGAGGCGGTGCCCGGTGCCGAACCTGTCGGACCTTAAGACGGCGTTGTAGATCCCTGGGCGAGGGTGGTGGAGAGGGCGGTCCGTCGGCGCCAAACCACCTCCCACCGAGGTGGGCAGGTTCCACGCGTTCCCGGACCGCCCCGTTGGAGGTAGACCGCTCGTCTAGCCAATCAGCCTTAAGCGAGCGGCCTGGCCGTTGGAATGGCCCAAGACCGGTCCCCGTCGGGAGGGACTCTGGAAGAGGAGAGCAACCAGGTGCCCGGGGGCGTCCCGCCCACATCCGGATGACCTCTCCTCCTTCGACCAGCCGTCCCCGTGGTGGTCACGCGGCCTCTGGCTGGAACGGGATCTACCTCGCAAGCGAGTCACCCGGGCCGGCGCGCGTCTTCGATCCTGCCCTCGGAGAGGGGGGGAGGTCTATGACCTACCTAGTTGTCCGGCATGCGAGGGCATGCTCGGCCGTTCGGAGTCCCCCCCTCGTAGAGGACGTCGGAGAGAGGCGAGGACGACTGTCTCTGACGGCGGACCTCAGTTACGAGCCGCCCTCCCCTCGAGACGCGAGGCCAGCGCACACTTGGGGCCGAGCCCCAGCGTGCACCGTCCCACACGCCTCACGCGGCCTCTGGCTGGAACGGGATCGCAAGCGAGTCCCCCAGGCCGGCGCGCGTCTTCCGAGAGAGGAGCGGGAGCGAGGGACCTTCTTAGTTGTCCGGCATGCAGACGCATGCACGGCCGTTCAGAAATTTTCCCAGCCGTTGGAATGGCTGCGCTCCCGCCCCTCACCGGGCCGCGAACGGGTAGTAGACGTTGGTGCCGAGGAGGGAGGAGTCACCGAAGGTCGGGTAGTCGTCGGTCATGCGGGGGGAGGAGGAGTCGGCGAGCAGCAGGGAGGAGAAATGCCTGAGAGGGTGGGAGGGAGGCGTGAGGCGCAAGGTGAGGGGCGTGGGGGCGCGGGGCGCGGGGCGTGCGTGGGACGCGAGGCGTGAGGCGCAGGGCGTGGGGCGGGAGGGCGCGGGGCGCTCGAGTGAGGGCAGGGTGTGTTGTGTGTGTGTGTGAATGTGTGTGTGTGTTGTGTGTGTGTGTGTTGGTTTGTTTGTGCGAGGGCTGGGCAGGGCAGGGCAGGGCGGCGGCGAGCGGCGAGCGGCGAGCGGCGTCGGCGAGATCGGCGACGAAGAGAGGCGATGGTGACGTACACGGCGGCATTGTTCACGGCAGCAGCGCCGGTGGCGGCCCCGCGCAGCGGCGGCGGCGCCCTGAGTGAGGCAGGCTGCCCTGCACAGCCTGCTGGGCCTGCAAGTGCTCCAAGTTGTCGCGGGGGATGAGATGGATCAATTAAACACTACAAAACTAGTACTTATAGTCAAGCTGCGATTGCAGCGCTGCTGGTCCGGTCATTGCAACCCTACGCCACGGTGATGCTATGAAAAGATCGTGCCGTCGCCAACGGCGCAGCCGCCTCCCACGCGTTCGTCGCGGGATCGTACCGCTCCACCGAGCTGAGGTAGTCGCCGCCGTCGTAGCCGCCCACAGCGTACAGCTTGCCGTCGAGCGCCGCCACGCCGGGCCTGCTCCGTTCCTCCCCCATCGGCGCCACCGCCTCCCACGCGTTTGTAGCCGGGTCGTACCGCTCCACCGAGCTGAGGAAGTCGTCGTCGTCGTAGCCTCCCACAGCGTACAGCTTGCCGTCCAGCACTGCCACGCCGTGATTAATCCGCTCCGCCGCCATCGGCGCCACCGCCTCCCACATGTTCGCTGTCGGGTCGTACCGCTCCACCGAGCTGAGATAGTCACCCTCGTTGCCGTGATTAATCCGCCCCGACGGCATCGGCGCCACCGCCTCCCACGCGTTCGTCGCGGGGTCGTACCGCTCGACTGAGCTGAGGGCCTCGTTCTCGTCGTCGTCGTACCCGCCGATAGCGTAGAGTTTGCCGTTGAGCGCCGCCATGGCGTGATTAGTCCGCGCCTCTGCCATCGGCGCCACCTCCTCCCACGCTTTCGTAGCAAAGTCGTACCGCTCCACCAGGTTGGAAGGTGCGCCTTCAGCCTCATTCAGGCCGCCCGCCGCGTAGAGCTTGCCATCGAGCGCCGCCATGCGGACATAGTTTCGTGCCGTCGGCATCGGCGCCACAGCCTCCCCCTCCCACTCATTCGTTGACGGGTCGTACCGCTCCAGCGAGTCGTGGCCGCCGATCACGTGCAGGCGCGGCCTCTCGCGCTTCTTCAGCGTCTCCTTCCAGCCGCGGCGCCACGCGCGGCACGTCCCCTTGGCGGCGTGCTTCTTGGTCGGCAGCTGGGCGAGGATGTGCGGGGCGAGGTCCGGCGAGAGGAGGACCTCGGAGAGCACCCACTCGGGCTGCTCCACGAGCCGTGCGGCGTGCTCCTCCGCCACGCGCAGCGCGGCGTCGCTCGCGCCCGCCTGCGCCTCGATGATGGCGCACAGCTGCTCTGGCGAGAGGCCCGCGACGCGCGCGCCGATGCGGTGGGAGGCCATCGGCCGCAACCAGCGGGCAGGCAAGGCAAAAAAAAAACACTCGCGGCGCCGGCTGGAAGCCGAGCCCGGCCTTGCGCTTTCGGCTGTGCTCGCGCTCCCAGGACTTCTGAGAAGCTCTGTGAAGTACCAGCAAGGCGAAGCTGTCGGCTGCGGGACCGGGAGCGCGAGCGTGCGGGCGAGGGCTGGGTGAAGCTGTCGGCAGCGGGAGCGAGACCGGAGCGGGAGGGAGTGGGAACAACCGAGGGTTTGGGTTTAAAAAAAACACGAGGTTGTCGGGGGATGAGATGGGAGATGGATCAATTAAACACTACAAAACTAGTACTATAGTAAAGCTGCGATTGCAGCGCTGCTGGTCCGGTCATTGTCCCTCCTCCTCACCCTCCTCCTGCGAAACACGGCAAGGGGCGGGGCGGTGGTGAAGGAGCGTGCGAGCCAGCACGAACGCCGCACGCTGGCTGCAACGGCGCAGCCTGCGCTCGGGGCGGAACGGGGAGAGGGCTCGCCTGCAAGAAGGGGTTCGCAATCTCCTCGAGCCCGTCGGTCGGGCAGACGAGCATGATGGAGGTGCCGCGACAGACCATCAGGCCCATCGGCCGCGTCTCGTCCAGCAAGCGGTAGGCGTCGGTCGGGTCCTGCGGGCGCGGCGCGCTGGCTCAGCCGAGCGAGAGAGAGGAGAGAACGACGCAGATCGCAAGCGGCGCGGCTCGACGCGCGGCGCGCCTTGAGGTACTCGTGCGCCTCGTCCAGCACCAAGTTGAGCAGCGCGTCGTACCCCTTGAGCACACCGACCACCTGCGCCGGGAGCCAAACCACCGGTGAGCGGGCAGCGAGCGGAGAGACAGGCGCGGCCGTCGCACAGCGCGGCGGTTCGCCTCGCGACCCCCCATGAATTTGACGCGCACGGACTTGTCCACGTACTTGGACATGTCCAGCACGATCGCCTTCTTCTGCGACGCCATCCTGGCACCCGGGGCCCGCGCGGAGGCGAGACAAAAGGAGAAAACGCGAACCTGAGGGACGCCGGGACGGGAGGACGGCACGCCGCCAGCACACAGGGATTTTAAGGAGGGGAGTGGAAAATTTTATCTTTTGAGAGTGGTGACTCGACCTGTGCGCTGTGGGATGTGCATACGCCCTTCGCCTCGGGGTTGCAGTCGGTCGGGGTGCGTGTCCCAGTCTCTCAGTTCTCCGAGTCTCCTCCTTGCCTCGCGCATTCACCCATCCAGTGATTTCTTTTTTAGTTTCCCATAAGTAAGGTAGGTAGGTAGGTAGGTAGGTAGGGGCAGGGCAGGGGCCGGCCAGGTTTTTATGAGTGCCGCAACAGCAAAAAAAGTCACACTAAAAGCAGGTGTTGATAAAAGCAGGTCCGCGACACTCACAGCCAGCCTGCGCGTCAGGGCTGGTGCGAAGTCCCTCCGCAGCTACAGTGATTCGAAGATACCGTTGACTCGACCCCGTTGACTCGCACGCGCTGTTATGTCCGCCGGCCCTGCGGATCAGCCGCCGCCGGCCTCCGGGGCGCCAGGTCCATCATCTGCCGCCCAAGGCGGCCAGCGGGGCGCGAGCGTGCAGACGCTCGCGCGGCTGTTGATGCTGGGCTGCCGGGAGCGTGCCTTCTACCTGGGTAAGCGCGCCTTCCTCGACACGGAGCAGGGCCGGTCGCAGCTTGCGAAGCGCGCAAGAGGGCGAGGGCCACTGCCGACCCCGCGGCCACGACCGCGGCCGACCGGCTCCCTCTCATCTGTCGCGGCAATCATGAACTTTGATGGCCGGCCGCTAAAGTCCAACGTGGCGCACGTCGCGACGGCTGTCTTCGTCTTCAGGCAGATGAGGCGTGCCCGCCGCCAGTTTGGCGTCACGGTTCCGTCGCCTCAACAGATGCCGGCACCGGCGGCGGCGGCACCACCGGCGGCGGCGGCGGCGGCGGCGGCGGCGGCGGCAGCCTCGACACAAGCGCCGGCATCAGCGGCGGCGGCGCCAGCGGCGGCGGCAGCAGCGCAGGCACCACCTGCAGCCGCGGCCGCGTCAGCACCGCAGGCGGCGGCGGCGGCGGCGGCGGCGGGAGCGGGCTTCTGGGGCTCCGGAGGGGTCCCCGGAGGGATGGCCGACAGCGCCTTCCTGGTTGAGGCGGCGAGGGCGAGGGCGATGGCCGACACTGCGACGGCGATGGGGTCGCTGAGCGGCAGCAGAGCGGACTCGCTCGCCATCCACCAGCTGCGCAAGCAGTACGCGGAGCTGCGCGCAGCCTTCCACGGCCAGTGGCTCAGCAAGGAGCAGGAGCGGGCGGCGGAGGGCGCGGTGAGGCTCTCCACCGCACCGCCGCCCGCCGCCGCCACGCCGCCGCCCGCGGGCGTGTCCGGCCCGCCACAGCCTGCCCCTGTCGCGATCGTTGACGAGCCAGGGCCGGCAGCCAAGTCCCCGCCGCCCCGCCCGCCCGCCATGCCGCCGACGCAACGCCTCCCGCTCCCGCTCGAAAGCATGGCAGACGCGGTCGTTGCAGCTGCAGCGGCTGCGCCCGACGGCCGCTCCGCCCGCCCGCCGCCGGCCGACGACGCGCCCGGGCTGACCGGCGCGCAGCTGGCGGTCACGCAGATGCTCGCGGTTGAGCGCGAGGCGGCGGCGGCGGCGGCGGCGGCGGCGGCGGCGGCGATGGCGGTGGCGACGACACGGCCGGCCGGGGAGGCGCCGCCAGGCCCGACGCCAAGCTTGTCGGCGAGCACGCAACGAGCGGGGGCGAGCTCCGCCGCTGGCGGGTTGGCCCATGGTGGACTTCGTGGCACAGGTGGGTCTAACACCGCTCTGCTGTGCGTCCCGACCGAATCTATTGTCTCTAGGACTGTCTGACGAGCACAAGAGTCCAGACCTGGATTGAGATACATGTAACCTCTCCCTCTCATGAACGACAACCGACTCGCCACACCCAGCGCGTGACTCGCGACCAGCTCCATGATGGATCACTGCGAGGCCTGCCTGCAATGATTCTTTTTCGAGCTAGAGCGAGGTTGACTCCTCCCAGTGCGAGGCCCGCCGCCCGTCGACAGAGCGCAGCCTGCCGGCCCGCTCGCTTCCTCGCAGCTAGCCACCCGCACGCGGTCTCCCCACCACGCCCTTGCCACAGCCACGCCGCGTGCTGCCGATTTCCGCGGCCAGCCTCGAGCAGCGGGCACCGACGCCCCTCCCGCCCCGCGCCGCAGCCGCTGCAGCTGAAACGACCGCGTCCGCCATGCTTTCGAGGAGGACGCCCACACGGCTCGCGCTCGCGCTCTTCGCCTGCTGCTGCACCCACGCCGCTGGGCTGCTCGTCGCGCCTGCGGCCCGCGCGGCGTCGCCCGCCCGCGCTGCTGAGCCGCGCATGATGGCCAAGAAGGTGGCGAAGATCATCAAGCTGGCCATTGATGCGGGCAAGGCGAACCCGGCGCCGCCGATCGGGCCGGCGCTCGGCGCGGCGGGCGTCAACATCATGATGTTCTGCAAGGAGTACAATGCTCGCACGCAGGACAAGGCGCGGACAAGCCGCTGCTAGACCGCCGTCTCTCCTCGCGGCGACGCTCCGCCCCGTCCCTCTCCTCGGGGCGTGACCTCGTCCCTGCCCCCTCCCCTCTCCAGATGGGCACCATCGTCCCCGTCGAGATTTCTGTCTACGACGACAAGTGAGCGCCTGTCCCCCGCCGCCGCCGCCGCGCCGCCGCCGCCCTCTCAGCCGGTTCGCCGCGTCGCAGGTCTTTCACGTTCATCATGAAGACGCCGCCCTGCTCCGCGCTGATAAAGAAGGCGGCGAGCGTGCCGAAGGGGTCGGGCACGCCCAACGCCGCGCGCGACGCCAAGATCGCAGGCAGTATCACGATGGCTCAGGTGAGGAGAGAGGGGGGGGGGGTGAGAGTGAGAGAGAGAGAAGGAGAGAGGGGGGGAGGGGGGGGAGAGTGAGAGAGAGAAGGAGAGAGAGGGGGGGGGCTCCTCGCGGCGAGACGGCGCCTGTGAGCGACGCGAGGCCGCACGGGAGCACGCTCGGCTGTTAGGTGGAGGAGATCGCAAAGGTGAAGCTCCCCGACCTGAACACCAACAAGCTCCAGTCGGCGATGAACACCGTGATGGGCACCTGCGCAAACATGGGGATCGAGGTCAAGGACTGACCTGGCCGCCTCCGAGGCGTGAGGGCGTGGCGATGAGGCTGGTTGGTGGCCGGATGTATTGAGGTCGTGAACAGGTTGACGGAGACTGCGGTTTGCGCCACGGCGCAACGCTCTTTTTGTAGTCCAGGGGGCAGCGCGTCTATCATCCTCTCAGCTGTCCGTGGCCCGTGTCCGGCGCTCGGTATGGAACGTACAAAATCGTGCGTCTCCATCAGCCCACCGGTTGACGTGCCGCGTCCGCTCTCTACCGTCTACGGCTTTACTAGATACTAGACTCTACGTCAGTACTGGAGACTCTGACGCCTTTCCGCGGGTTTTGGTCGGGGCAGCCGGCACACATCCTTTCCGTTGGATCGGGCTATCCGGTATCCCCCCCCCCCCCCCCCCGCCCCGCGCCCGCCGCCCCCTGAGCCCTGTTCGGCAGGTTGTGTGCCCTGAGAGCGCCCCCCACACGTCGCCCCTGGGCGCGCCTGCGGCCTCGCGGCCTGGCATGTCGCGCCTCGCTGGGGCCTGGGCCCCCCGTCTCTGCGCTGGCGGTGGCGCAAGAGCCGGCGATAAAGGGTGTGCACCGCGCGGTGCCGGTTTCGCGCCCCCCAGCACACCCGATGAGCCCCGGGGCGCGGCGACCTGGCTCCCCGTCCTGCGTCCAGACGCAGTCCCCCTCGCGACTACAGCATGCTCTCCCTGCACCCTGGAATCGGGTGGGGAGGGGACCCTGGCGCTCTCGTGGCTGGGGCATTGCTCACGAGCAAGCGGGGGTGACGGAGAAGGAGGCGGTGCAGAGCGGGCATTAGGATTCCACGGGAACGAGCACTTATTGGCACCGGCGCAGGCATCGTAAATAGCCCGCAGACCCGCGTTGCCAGAACAGCTGACGGTCCCGACTGCTGAGAATGTGGTCGCTCCACAACTCTTTTGGAAGTTCGAGGAGAACTTGACCTTGTCGTTCTGAAGCCGGGGCATGTTTCTTGTTTGGAAAAAGAGGGGACGTGGCTTCCATTGCACAAGGCTGCTAAAGTCAAGCTCCTCGAGAACGGCATTGTTTGTAATAGAGCACGAATACAAAGATTGTAATAGCTCGGCGGAGACGCTTTGGCGACCTTTTGTGGGGAGATGCGCGCCACGACGTGCGCTTCTGTCAAAAACGTTCCGTTGACCGTCAGAGAACCGTCGTGGAGTGTGAACATAGCCTCCTCCGTCTTGACGTTGACAGCGAGGCCGGGCGTAGACAGGAAGTTGTAGAGCGTATTGTGGCGCCCACGGAAGGCGGCGGTGCCGCCGTACGCAAACGACACGTGGATCGCGGAAGGCATGATGGCGGAAGAGGTATTGGTGCCAATAGCGCTGCTCACACACGGGTCCTGAGCCAGAGCAGCGACCGAGAGGGGCACCATTGAGCAGGGGGGCGGAGGCACGAGGGGGAGGAGGGCGCGTGAAGGTTTTTGAATTTCATTCCCGCCCCAATCCCGCCAAGTTTTGGTGTAATTCGAGACGCGGCTTTACAGGCGCGGCGGGCGTCGCAGCGTCCTGTGGACCACTGCGCGAGAACGAGGGCTCGGTTCAATTTCGAGAAGTGCGGTGCACAAAAGTCGGCAGACGCAAAACCCGCGATGCGCGAGGAGATCGCGCGCGCCCTCGTCCAGCTGCAGCTCCACACTCTTCCTCTCTTGCGGCATGCGGGCTTTACGTCGTTACTGCGTGACCGTGAGGCGTGAGCCACGCACGTCGTGTAAAAAGGCGAGTGGATCCATGACTCGGGCCGATATACTAGCCGCTTTCCCACTATCACGTCGTGGCTCCCTGGGCCACCTTGAAGTCGTCCAGTCTTCGAGTCATGCTGGCGTTCTCGCTGCTAGACAGCTCGAGCTGCGCCCCCATCTTGTCGAGCGTCTCCTTGAGCATGTCACCTGCGCGCCGCAGTGTGGGGCGTCTGAGACTGCGCCGCCGTCGCGCCTTCGTGCCACGCCGGACGCACCAAACTCCAGCGCCATGTCCTCCATCTTTTTGTTCATCTCCGCAATCTCGGCCTCTTTGAGCGCAAGAGCGTGCCCCTTGCCCCGCCGCTCCTCCTCGAGCTCCGCCCTCGCCTGATCGAGCGCCTCCTTGTGCTCGCGGATGGTCGCCTCTAGCGTGGAAATGCGCCCCTGCAGGTCCTCCTACACTGGGTGTGGCAGAGCCGGTCAGGCAACGGCTCCGTCCGCAAAACGGCATCGGCGAGCCAAGCTGCCTGCATGCCCTTGTACTGCCTCGTCATGTCGGACGCGATGTCAAAAATGGAAGCCTTCTCCCGCTCAAAGTCCTCGTGGTAGAGCGACACCTTCTCCTTGAGGTCCCTCTGCCCCGCAAGCGCCGCCGCCACCTTCTCCTCTCGCCACGCTAGCTGCCGCTCGAGCGACTCTATCCGGAACGCGGCTCGTCGCAGCAGCTCCTGTGGGCTGAGCTCTCCGTCGGCGTCACCACCGCCCTTCTTGCCCTCTTTCTTCCCACCTTTCTTCTTTGGCGCCATGCAAAACCCCAAAAGGAACGACGCGGAGCGCAGCTGCCCGTGAGTCGTCCGCGCGAAACGTCCGCGCGATTGATATTTCTTTTGTAATAGTGCTAGCACGCGCCAGTCCGCCGAGCCTGTCTGCTGTGAGTTATTTTAGTTACATTCTTTTACGACACTGGGCTCGGGTTGGACGCTTTGTGTATCTCGAGACCTCGAGAGAATCGGCTTATCTGTTTTCACGGCTGAGTGGGTGGCGTTTTTTTTGGCCGGCGCCAAGGGTGTGGGGAGGGGTCTCGTCGCGTTCGTTAGGGGGAGGTCCCTCACAGACGGAGCGCACGGAGAGACGGAGAACGGGGAGTACAGATAAAGTACGGGGAAAACGGACGTGACCAGCTACCACACCTACCCGCACGGAATTTGGCGGGCTCGTCTGCACAAGGGGAAGTGGGCTCGCCTCGGGAGGGAGTTTCCTTGAAACTCTTTTTCACAGACATTGTTATTCGGAGAAGAAGTACCGCCACAGCGCGCTGGTCTATAAGGTTCCACCGTGCCGATGTACCCGTGTCTCGTGTGTCTGCATGCATCAACAGAGGACAAGCCACGACCTCTGTGGGTGTCAGAGACCTCGGCGAAGATCGTTCAGCCACCCGAGCCAAGAGCCACCGGAGTCTCGCCCTCCTCTCCCCTCGAGCCACCTCTCCCCGTCCTTGCCCCACATGCGCACCTGAGAGTAGAGGCTGCGCGCCTCGTCCGCCGCCAGAGCGCCGTCCCCGCCAGAGCCGGCCGCCGGCAGCGCCTCGATACTCCGCGCCAAGCCCGCCAGCTTGAGCAACGAGCGCTCCGCCTCCGCCTCCCCATCGCCCGCGGCCCGCACGAGAGCCGCGAGCAGCGCCTCCACCTCCTCCGGTGGATAATTGTCGAAGGCCGCCAGCATCTGCTCGAACACGCGCCCCTCAAGCGCGTCGCTCCAGGAGCCGGTCTCCTCGGCGCCCCGCGGAGCCGAGACCACGTCGAAGCGAAATCCGCCGGCTGCCTCCTCTGCCAACACCGCCGCTTTGGCCTCTGCCGACGCCGCTGCTTCCTCTGCCACCAGCCTCTCCGCTGCTGCCTCCGCCTCCTCTGCCGCTGCCATTTCCGCCTCCCTCCTCTCTCTCGCCACCCGCGCCGCCTCCTCCGCCTCCTCCGCCTCCTCCGCCTCCGCGGCCGCCTCTGCGACCGCTTCGGCGGCCGCCTCCCTCTCCGCCGCCCTCTCCCGCTCCTTTTGCAGCTCCCTCTCGCGCTCCGCCGCGAGCCCGCGTGCGTACCAGTCGTCCTGGTCGAGGTAGCGGTCGTAGCCGCCCTCGTCCTGAGTCACGTCCGCCCGCCGGCTCGTCTCGACGCGCAGCTCCAGAGACAGCTCCGCCGCCTCGCCGTACCGCTCCTCGTTTACCGCGCGACGCAACGCGGCGAGCAGCTGCCCGCGGCGGCTGCTGCCAGCCTCGAGCGCCGCGGCGGCGCCGACGTCGCCCACCTCGAGGGCGCGCCGCATCGCGAGGCGTCGGCGCACGTCCTCGTCGAGGAGAGGCTCGAGCAGCTGGGTCAGGGCCTGCAGGAGGGGGGGAGACACGGCTCAGGAAAGCCTCCTCAGGAAAGGCTCCCCGCGTCGAGCGGCTCTTCCCCACCTCGTTGGTCGCCTCTCGCCTCCGAGGCAGCCGCAGCCCCGCCCGCAGCGCCGAGCGGGCCTTGTCCTCGAGCGAGAGGGAGAGGAGCTCGTCCGCAGAACTGATCTCCCAAGGCAGCGGCGGGGGAGGGCGCCGCTCGCCCTCCCCTCCCTCCTCTCCCTCAGCCCTCTCCGCCGTGCGCGGCATCACCTCGAGCCGCATCTTGCCGCGCTGCTCGCTGTACCGCGGAGCAGTCCGGCCGCCTTCCCACACGCGAGCGTCGACCAGCACGCGACAGCCGAGCGCCAGCGCCACGCCGAGCGCCTCGTCGGCGGTGCACTCGCACAGCGTCGCGTCCTCCGCCAGCTCGGGCAGCGAGGCCTCGCCCTGCCAGCCCTCGTCGCCGAGCCCCTCGGCCTCGTCCTTGGCCCGCCAGCGCGCGTCTTGGGCGGGCGGCGGGCCGGCGCCCGCCGCGAAGCTCCCCGAGTCGCGTGCCATCGGCAGCCGCCGCTCGAGCACGAGCGCTCCGCCCACCACGAGCGAGTCGCCCAGCAGGGCGGTGTCCTCCAGCACCACGCACGCGATGTCGGCGCAAGCGTCGCGACGCGCCATGTCGACGAGGAGGTGGTAGGCAGAGCGATAGCCCTCGCGCGGGTAGCCGCGGCCCGAGCAGCGAGCAAAGGCGTCTCGCTTGGCCTGCGGCGCCGGGTTCCAGGCCGCAAACGGCAGATTGTCAAAGAGGCCGCCATCGCGGCCGGCGGTGGCCTGAGCCTGGAGAAGCACCTCGACCATTGATGGGCGTGCTGCATTGAGGGCCTGCTCGCACGCCATCACCGCGTCGGCAGGAATGGGAACCGGAAGGACCGGTCCCTCGCGTGTCTCGGAGAGGAATAGCGCAGGCGCCGCCGCGCAGCGGCCGAGGCCGGCGAACCGGAGAGGGACAAAGTCGGAGAGGCGGATGGGCACCGCCGCGGCAGATGGGAGCGAGAGGAGGAGCATGCACATGCACGTGGGGAGGTCGAGAAGGCGGCGGTCCACGCGTGCTTGCAGTCACTCAGTCAGCAGTCAGTCTCCGTGCAAATGCGACCCGTCGAGACCATCAACTGTGGCACGGCTGTGGCGCCACCGACTTGGCATTCGTACTGTCCACTATGAAAGTGTGGACCGGCGTGAACAGCAGCTCCTGACCACGGCGCCGCAGGCGCCTGTTGATAGGTCCAGGTGATAGCCCTGGATAGGCAATGCATACGCCTCACTGGACCTCAGATCGCCCGACCGCGTCCCGGTGCTCTGCCGTCGGATTTGTGACGCCGCCGCACCACGCCGCGGCCGGGGGCCCTCCGGAGGCCGAGGATGGCCGTGGCGGACCGGGACGAGCTCTGGGAGGGGGGGTGTCAGTGAGTATATTGTAGATACTGACCATGTGCACAATAACTCTCACTTTAGCTAAGCCAGGGGAGGCGATTCCGGGGCCGTACATCAGCTTGACGGTGCTTCGCCGGCGTGCGTCCCGGAGCGGTGCTGGACGGGCGGTCCGGGGGAGAAAACTCAGGACAACGCCGACACCGCTCTGATTCGACTTTTTACTTCAAACAAAGACAGTGGCACGCGCCGCAGCGCGGTGCATGCCACTGTCAGGAGCGGATCCGTCGGTTAGTTGTGTTCACGCCGGGATCGTGTCCTGAGTAACCTGCCCAGACTTTAGGCTTGGACAGTAGTATTCTTACTCGTGTGCCGGCGAGAGCAGGAGAGTGAGGGACAGTCAGCCGTGCCTCCGCCGTCGCCCCCGAGTGCTGTTGTCGCCCCTCTGCCCTTCGCCGCAGCACTAGCCGATGCGCCTAGACGCGTCGCCGGCGTTGACGCGGCGTGGCGCGCTGGCCGCACTGTCGCTGCTGCCGGCGCTGCTGCCGTCGCAGCCCGCCTCTGCCCTCTTCGGCGGAGCGGGCAACTCCCCCACCGTGGAGGTCCTGGAGCAGCCGGAGCTCTGCCAGGGGCGCGCGCAGGCCCAGGACTTTGTGGCGGTGCGCTACACCGGCCGCTTCGCCGACGGGCGCGCCTTCGACACTCGGTACGCCGCTCGGCCGCTCGTGTACCAGCTCGGCTCCTTCTACCTACCTGGCGTGGACGCGGCGCTCGCGGGGAGATGCGTCGGCACGAAGCTGCGGCTACAGTGGGCGTCGAGCCCGCGCCCGCGGCTCGAGGACGACGCGCAGCAGCTGCCCGCGGGCTCGCGTCTTCAGCTGGAGCTCGAGCTCGTCACAATCAAGTACTCGCTCTTCGGCGAGACGATGCGCGACCCGGCGAACAGCTACTTCTTCGCGCCGGGGCCGGTGACCCTCTCCTCCGCGTACGACCCGCGCGGCCACGCCTCCGGCCTGCCGCCCCAGGTCAAGCGAGACAACCCCTTCGCGCTCGGCCCGACGGAGGACTCGCTCATCTCCAACTCGAAGGGCGTGCTCAAGCCGTTCGTCGGGGAAGGGGTCGGACTGCCCGAGGCGCCGCCGGAGGCGGCGGAGGCGGAGGGCGCGGGGGCGCCCCTTCGCGGGTCGCGCACCGGCAAGGACGGCTGAGCGCCAAGTGCTCGCAGCGGCGCCGGCGCCCGGCGGCGGGGTTGGGCGGGGTTCACGGGCGGGCGCGCCGCGGTTCTCGTCGCTTCTCCACTTCTCGGCAAAGGGAATGATGTCGGCCTCCCTTAGAGATGGAGAGTTTTCATCGTTCCTCCTTGCGCTACGCTACCGTACAGAAAAATGTCGATTCAGAATTCTAAGCCGGTGTGCTGCAGCACCGCTGCTCAACTCCGTGTGTAGAGACAAGAGAGCGTAATGCCGTCGGCCGTCAAACCACTCTCTGCTCCTAGTCCTCGTACTCGGGTCGAACGTAGGTCTTCGTGTTGAAGACGTACCAGCTCCACATGCTGAGCGCGAGCAGCATCGAGCGCCGCACGTTGCGCAGGTAGCGCGAGCGCAGGAGCCGGCCCACGGCAGCGACGGCCGAGCCGATTGCACCGCCGTGCGCTGCGGAGATGAGGTCGGCGCCCTCGCGCTGCCTCCTCCGCTGAAGGTGCGCGCGCATGTCACTGACGATCCCGCCGTTCGCCAGCGACCAGCTCGAGTCGCCCACCGTCTCGCCGTCTGCTCCGGCGAACACGTCCTCGGCTGCTCGCTGCGGCCGCACAGAATCCCCGTCTGACGCACCCCGCGCCACTGGATCCGCCTGCGCGCGACACGCAGCGCACGGGCGCGTGGTTAGTGGGGCGCACGGGCTGGTGCGATGCGCGATGTGCGCGCACCGCGGCAGTGACGGCGACGAGCGCCACCGCGAGCAGAGATCTCGACGCGGGCCACATATGGCAATAAATAAATAAAACGGCATCCATGAGATGGGTAAAAAGGAACAGGGCGCCCTGCGGTCTTTGTGCAGGGGGCGACTAGCCGGGGTCGTCCTCCTGATGGGGGACTAGCACTAGCCGTCTTCCACATGGTCCCTCGGGTCCCTGTTGCTCCTAATCTCTTTTTACATCCTCCTGCTGATCTCCGCAACGTCCTGCTCCCTCCCTCGTCTCGCCCTGCGCGACTGCTCCGCCTCATGGCAAGCGAAAAAGAATTTTACAATTAACTTCGTCGCACAACACTGGGCACGGGACGAAAAAGAAAAATCGTGGTCAACTTCAACATAGCATCCCTCCCTTGGGTTGTCCGTTTTCTTTCTTTCTTTCTTCGGGATCTAGGGATCCCTACGACTTCTCTCTCTTTCTTATGCTGGAAGGTTGCGGAAGCGGCCACAGGTGTCCTCCCAGCGGTCCAGCAGCGGCTGGATGCGCCGCCGAAGGCTGCGAGCCTGCTGCTCTCGAGGCCCACCACTGACACCCACCTTGCGCCACGGCTTGGTTTCACCCGAGAAGTGGATCACCCGCGGCTCGCCCCAGCGCGACCTGCCCCGGATGGCGTACACCCGAGCAAGGCTGTTGAAGGTGGAGGGGAGGATGCGCACTCCGGATGATCCAAAGAGCCGAAACGCGTAGTTGAGCGAGTTGATCGCGCCCTGGTCGCTGCCCTCGCGCGACGCGACCTCGCCGCGAGCGATGCGCTCGAGTACCAACCTCTGGAAAGCGGTTGCCGTCGGTAGCGGCCGCAGCGACATGACGCCGCTATTGAGCATGTACTTGCACGGCGGCAAGGCACCGCCGACCACGCTCTCGGAGCCAGAGGCGCTGCCGGAGGCGCCATCGATGGGTGCGTGTGCGCAGTCACCACATCTCCAGGAGCGCTCGTTAAACACTGGGCGGCCTCGTTCCGACGTCTCTGCAGCGTCGGGCGGCGCCCAGCAGGTGTAAGCTTCCACTCCCGCGTTGAGCGCTGCGGAAAGCGAGACGTTGTGAGGCTGCTCACACAGGCTGTCGATGCTCTTCTCGACCAGCATGTCGGGGTCCAGCCACACCACCCGGGAGTAGGGCGAGGCGAGCACATTCAGTTCTTGGGCGTCGGCACATTGCTGAACAAGCTGTTCGACATGTACCTTCCAGGCAACTCATGGGCCGACTGGTGCGCTGAGCCGAAACGCACACAGGGTACCCATCATGGCTCACTGACATGGGCTGTGGTTTCAGGTACAATGGCGAGGAGGAGCTTGCCACTTCCTCCTTCAGCTCGCCATCAGCATCCAAGAAATTCAAGGCGTCTGCCACGCCACCAGCATCGACAGGCGTCTCGATGAGCGCACAAGGCGCATCTCTTCAGTTTGCGACGCCGATGCACAAGGCGCTAAATGGCGCCCCCTCATCTGCGTCGTGGGCTCCGGGCAAGAACTACAAGCTTGGCCAGCAGCCACCGGACATGACTCAATTGATGATGGCCGCAGCAGCACAGGAGGCCCTCGACAACGGCGCCTCCGATGACGAGGCCGTCGAGGCGGCAAAGAACGCCGTTTTACTCGGCTCCAACCCGCGCGCCATGCACCTCACCAGCATGGACACGGGGGGCATGTCGGCAGAGGAGATCGCCATGCTTTACAAACCTCCAGCCCGAGGGCTTTTCTCCTCGCTGCCGAATCCATTCACCTCCTTGTTTTAATTTTGACCACGACTACTGCGTTTCGTTCGGCTGATTGTGTGTTGCGGTGCATGAACATGAGGACTGTCCTGCGGACCCACTAGTGTGGTCGTTCGCGGCGCCACGGGCGACGAATCGAGAGAGCCGAGACCATTTACAAAAATAAAATGAGCCGCGGTTTGCGACGGTTTCCGAACGAAAGCCTCAACTCGCTTTGGGGGGGGGGGGGGGGTTCTTGTGCGGCGAATCACCACGCACCACATGCGCAGCTCTGCTAGAACAGGCCAGCAAACGATGTCACCGTGGTTTGCTCCCCGCCGTCGACGGTTTGCTTCGAAAAAGTATAGTGTATACCGAGCGAAGAGCGAAGTCCGACACTCGAGTCTCGACCGCTGCGTCACAATCTCTCGGCGACAGCGAGACACCCTCACGGGTTGGGCAGCGAGGAGAAGAGTCCCCGGGGACTCTTATAGAGCGGATTTTAGGCGGATATTTGGCATACCAGTCAACAGAGTTTTAGTTTGGCGGGTTATCGCCTCGGTAAGTGTCCGGGACTGCTAGTGTGGTCTCACCAGGCCATGGACCCGTCGTCCTGCCGCCTCGGAACCATTACGGCCCGCTGCCTAGTCGTGACCGCTTGGAAGCGAAATTGAGCGTGCTCAGCGCGAGCGGCCCTAGTATTTCTAATATTTCTAAGGCTGGGGGCTGCATGCTTGGACCCAGACCATCGGCACGGGCCTAGGAACGATCAAGGTCGCCTTCTTCACAACTGCAAAGAGGCCCTACGCGTGGCGTGAGAGAAGCTTTTAGCTTCAAAATGGGAGAAAGGGGAGAGGCGGGAGGGGGGGGGGGGTCTCTTAGGCCCCTAAAGGCACTAGGGGTACGCGCGGGCATCGCCACAGACGACGCCGTGGTTTGCTGCCCGCGCCACGCGGGGACGGGGGAGGAGAGCGAGCAGCAGCCGGTGAAGGGGCGGGCCGAGGTCTTCTCGCGGACTCCGCGCGATACGGCGATGCCCGGAGCGCCTCCGCAACATCGTCGGGCTCCGAGAAGGGTGCGCCCGCCGCGCCGCGTGAGCGACGGCAGGCCCATGCAGGTGCCGGAGTGACATCGTTTTTTGGAGCCCGCCTCCACAGTGTAACATGACATGATGACCCCACGATCAAGACAAATGTCACGGCTAAGCGGCGAATTGGTCGCCGGTTCCTTTTGAGCTCTCGTCCTAGCTCTCGTCAACAGTAACACACGACACAACACCACTCACCAGAGTGCGTAAAGAATTATAACTCAGCGCTGAGCGCATCGGCTCTGGGGGGTGAACATACAGTACTCTTGATGAACATCGTGTTGTGTGGGTGCGACTGTTAGATCCAAAGTTAACGGTTTGTTTGCAGCTCTATCATCAGCGTTGTGCGCAGGCTCTCAGCGGAAAGGGGGGTATTTCGGTTATTCACTCCGGGCCGGCACGGTCCACGGACCCCCGCGGCCGACACCCCGAACCCCGTGCGTCAGGAGACGGCCCGAGCCGTTTGGGACAAAGTTACGTAAGATGCCAAGCTGTACGATACATCACAGACTTCGACCCTGTCAGCAGTCTTCCTCGTGTACGTAAGAGCCAGTGAAACCCTTGGTTATTTTTGCGTTCACCACAACAATGTCGGCGATCGGGATGATTGCGCTCCTCGCCTGCCCGTCCAGGGTCGAATTGCATGCACATCGTCCCACGCCCGTAAGGCATCGATCCCGCAGGCCGGTCGCGATTGCCATCCAGGGTGATGTCGTGATGAGCGCGGCTGACACCATCCTGCGACGAGCCCCGTACGCCTCGGCCTTCGCTGTCGTGGGCGTGAAGGCTGTGCTTGCCGATCTGCTCGCACAGACGCGAGAGCGCAGACTCCAGCCTGTTGGCGCGCGCGTCGTCACTTGCGACGATCTCTCCTGCGAGGAGATTGAGGTCGCCGCACCGTATTGCGCGCGTCGCACGCTGGCCTTCTTGCTGTACGGCGGAATCTATCAGGGGTGCTTCCAGCACTGGCTCTTCAACCGAATGCTGCCCGCGCTCGTGGGAGAGGGCTCTGACCTGCGCACCGTCCTCTCCAAGGTCGCCGTGGACCAGCTCATCCTCACTCCCTTCCTCTGCCTGCCCGCTGCCTACTTGTTCAAGGTGGGCCCAGCGCTGCATCCACCTCGCTCCTGCAGAGTTGCCCGTGCAGAGCTGCCCTGCCCCACAGAAGCGCCCTGTCTCGCAGGCGCTAGCTTTCGGCTACGGCGCCAGGCTCGCCCTCCGCCGCTACCTCGCAGACGCGCGGCGCGACCTGCTCGCAAAGTACTGGGCGCTCTGGACGCCCGTGCAGTGCCTCACGTTCGGCGTGGTGCCGCCGCAGTGGCGGATCGCCTTCGTCGCCGCGGTGAGCTTCTTCTGGCTTATCGTGCTCAGCTCGATCACCGCGAGGAGCGACCCGCCGCCTCTGGACTGACGCCTCTCGTCTATTCCTTGTCACGCTGTGCATTACTTGCCCACACTTGGTGTGCATACTGTTGTCGTGCGCGTTCGTCGTATTGCACTTGGCGGTGTACACATACGTAGTACATGCAACGGTGCGGGGGTGTGTCGCCAATTGCGGCTGTGTACTGTTCGGCTGCATGCCGGCGTGGGTGGCGCAGGTTGAGGTTCGTCGAGACTTGCGGCTGTGCGTCCGTCGTCCGTCCCAGCAACGACCTCGCCCACACCCCTCCACCACGCTCCACGCTCTCCCCAGGGCCAGGCGTCCGTGTGTGTGGGCAGCGTGTGGCTGTGGGTGCTTGTATCCATACCGTTCAAGTGGTGTTGCGTGGCATGTACGATGTACACGTGTGTAATAGTTGATCGAGACCTTAAAACATGGCTGCACACGTCGTCACCCCCGGTCGGTGACACTGCTCACTGGTACGCGGGGGGGGGGGGGGGGCAGGCGGAGCTCCAGAAGGCACCCTGCGCTCCGACACATCTCGACTCTGGACTGGTGCGCACGCACGAGTCCGGGCGCGTACCATCACGCGTTCGTGGGGTGGGTGGAGACAATAGAGAGAGAAAGAGAGAGAGTCACATTCGCAACCCCGCTCAGAGGTCCTCGTCGTCGTCGTCGCCTCGCCACGCGGGTCTCACCCCGGCCGCAACCCTCTCCATGTGCAGGCGCGCGAGCATCGAGTTGATGTCGGCGTAAGCCGCGGGGGGCGAGAGTTGCGCGGTGCCCCATGCGGGAGCACCGCCCCTCGCCAGCAGTTCCGCCGCACTGCCCGGGGCAGCTGCTGCCGCCGCCTCCCACGCTCGCGCAAGCCCCGGGTGCGGAAGCCACTGCTGCGGGTGTGGCTGCTGCAGGTGCGGCGGCAGATGCTGCTGCTGCTGCTGCTGCTGCTGCTGCTGCTGCTGCTGCTGCTGCTGCTGCTGCTGCTGCTGCTGCTGCTGCTGCTGCTGCTGCTGCTGCTGCGCCGCCAGCAGCGCATGGTGCGGGTGGTACTGCGCCGGATGCCGCGCCGGCTGTTGGGGTGGGGGCGCCGGGGGGAAGATTGGGCCGAGCGGCACCGGCGGCGTGTCCAGCGGCTCGCTGCGGTTGCACGGGAGGACCGGTGAGTTGGCGCGCGGGAGGCGGCCGGGAAGCGGGGGCGCCCACCTCGAGTTGATTCGTAGCCGCTTCATGTCGATTGTCTCGCTGGCGGACGAGTCGGGCCGCTGACGTTTGCTGCGAAAAGTGGGGCGAGCCGGTGAGGAGAGGGGGCGGCGCGGGGGTCGGGCGGCGGGCGGCGTGGGGGCGGCTCACCCTCCGCACCGCGCCTCCCAGCGATCGGCCATGAGAGAAGTCGTCCAGAAGCCCGCCTCGAGCGGCTGGGCGGCTGTGAGAAATAACGCCCGGCCAGCGGAGCTGGGAAGAGGACCGCCGCAAGCGGCGTGGCGTGGAGCGGTTGAGCATCCCTCCGGGGGCCCCTCTGCGCCGGGGAGGCGTTGTTGGAGGCTAGGACGCAAGCGTCCGTCGCCCTTTTCAAACTCGGGGCCCACTCCGCTACGCTCCGACCCGAATTCGGAGGGCCTAAAAGTTTAAGGTGTTGCTGCGCAAAAGGGGTCGGACACAGGGCGCAGCTCATGCTAAGAGCTAGAAGGGGAGCTAGAGAGAACGACTACCCTGTCCCGTTATTGCGTACACCAACACCACAAAAGCTCTCTCTCTCCTGTCCTCACTCAGAGCACAGAGGGGGGTCACAACTACCGAGTCTCTCGACTAGCTGCCACGTTGCCGACCGAGAGCGGATCTCCTCCTGCTCCGCAAGGAGGGTGGCCAAGGCTAAAGTCTTGCCGGAGCCGCCGGGCGCGTTGACGACTTGGAGAAGGTCGCCCTTGTACTTGTACTTGTAGAGATGCTCGAGGGGGTGCTTTGTGGGGCGGTGCGCAGCCAGGCCAGCAGTGAGGGGAGGCGCACCCTCACTCTCCTCGGTTGCAGAGCTCGTCAGAGGCTGCGTCACGACGGGAGGGTCGCGACAGCAGTCCTCGGGCGAGCCGACGCGCATGTCCAACCAGCGCTGGGACTCGTTGTGACGGCAGACGCCGGCTGCCTCTCCAACCGCTTCTGCAGCGTCCTTCTTTGCCCGTGCATGGGCTCGATCCGATTCCGCAGCGTGTCGTCCCCAGCGGCGGTGCTGCGCGGGAGGCGGCCGCGGGCACGCTGGGCTCGATCAGCTTTCCCTAGCACGGATTTGGCGGACGTTCGTGGCTTCAATTTTACGAATGTCTTGGCACCAGCTGAAGGCTTGCACGTCCCACATCGCCCAGTTCGTGCACGGTATTCGGATTTTGCTATTTGCTCGTGTGGGGGTATATCGCAGATTTGTCAATGGTACCGCGTCTGCGACGCGGGCGCCTTGCGGGCAGAGCCCTTAGCCACCCTTTTATCTTGCGCGGTCAAAATTATGTATGTAGGAAGTGAGTGCAGAAGATTTGGGGTAAGTTGGCTGCAAACGCGATTTTTTCTCTAAGACGCACAACACTGTGCAAAACGGCCGCACTTGACGTTATAGAGGTTAGTCGGGGGTTTTGTGTTCTTTCCATCGCACCATCGATGAAATAACTCGCTGCCCAAAACGACGATACTCGGCCAGCCGGCCCGCAGCTCTACGCGCGCGGAGCTGGCTGACCCCTCGCTCAGAGCAGCCCGCCCGACTTGCGCCAGGCGAGGCCCTCGCTCTCGCTCGCCATCGCCATGAGCACGCCGCGCATAGCCTCCGCGGCGTCGGCGCCCATGTCACGCGGTGCGCAGAGGCGCGCGGAGACGAGCCTGGCGGCGTCGGCGCGCACCTTGTGCTCGAGCGGCTCGAGGCCGAGGAGCTCCGCCTCGCACAGCGCGCGCTCCTCCTCCTCCTCCTCGCCGCCCTCGGCTGCTGGCTCGCCACCCGCCTCGTCCTCCCACCTGCCCGCACACTGCAGCAGCCGCGCCGCGCAATCGGCCAGCAGAAGCTCGACCGCCGCGCCGTCCTCCTCCTCCAGCCGCTGCAAGTTCGCCTGCGAGAGCGGCTCCGCCGCCGTCGCGTCGGCGACCACAGCCTCCCAGTTGGCGATGATCTTCTCCGCCGCAGCGAGGGCCGCGGCGGCCGAGGGAGCGGCCTGTGCCGAGCGCCTGAGCTCGAGCGCAGCGGCACCTACCCGCAACACCCTTTGAGGTCTGCACGCGGCCCCTCTTACGCCTCCGGCGCCTCGCTCCGCGGTGCGCCGTCGGCGCGGCGCGACACCGCGCGCTGAGCGTCGGAGAGGGTGCCGTTGGTGGCGAAGATGCGCTGGAAGGCGGCGACGGCGGCGGACCACGAGTAGGTGTCGCCGCGCACGCGTGCGTAGGCAGGCTCCTCCGCCATCGCCACGAACCACCCCTCGATCTGCGGCCAGCGAGGCGGCTCTCCCTCCTCCGGCCTCAGCGCAAACCCGGACGTGAGAGGCAGCTGGACCGCCCACCGCTCGAGAAAGGGCAGGTAGGTGGCGTCGGCGAGACCGACCGAGCCGCCGCAGATGAAAGGGCCTCCTCCCTCCGCGATGGCCGCGTCGAGCGCGTCCAGCCCGTCCTCGAAGGCTGCGCGGAGGGAGGCAACCTCCTCCTGCGTCACGCTCGCGTTGCGGACGGCGGCCGCGAAGCGGAAGCCGGCGGAGGAAAGATTGCCGGCCTCCGCAATGAGTGCCTCGGCGGCCGCGCGCTCTCCGTCGGGCGGCAGCATCGCCGGCTCTGGGTGGAGCTCCTCGAGCCGCCGCAAGATCACATCCGACTCCCAAACCACCTCTTCCGTTCCGCCGCTGCGGATCTTGACTGCTGGCACGAGGGTGGTTGGGACCATGTCCTTGTACCACTGTGGCTTATCGCGGAGGTTGATCAGCACCTCTTCGTACGGCAGGCCCTTGGTCTCGAGCTGCAGCCACACTCGCTCGCAGAACGGGCACCATCCATTCGTGTCGCGGTAGAGCGTAATCGCCGGCGTGGGAGCGCTGCTGGCCGGGAGCCGGCGAGCGAGCGCTGCCCAGCGGGTGGGAACGGCGGGCACCATGGGCATGGCGAGCGCCGTGGTAACTGCCAAGCCGATGGGGATGGCGATGCCCATGACCGCGGTGTGGGAGGGTGGGGGGGGGGGTGGGGGTATTGGGGAGGGAGGGAGAGGGGTCTGGTCGGGGGTAATTTTTCTTTTCTTTTTTTGTCCTCTCTAATTGCACGTTTGACAGACCCGATCTGTGTGGACCGCCCGAAACACCGATGTTTAGCGGGTTCGAGCCGTCACACAGTGGCTGCCGGGGTGTGCCGAGGGGGGCTGGGTGGGCGGTAAGCCGTCATTGCCCGGCGTTGCTTGCAGCGCTCTAGGTGGTAGTCGTAGTGGCGGCGCTCCAAGAGTGGCGCTCTTGGGAATTTCCGCTCCCCCCCCCCCCCGCAAGGCGCGAGACACACACGATGCTGTTACGGCTGACGTGTTTCCTCTCCTTTTGCCTGCGTGCCGACTTTCTGTCATAGTCGCCTTTTAGTCCCGGCGCGCTTCGCCGCTGCGAGCCTTGGGGCGTCGGTATCATGCTTATGTCTTGTGTTGCACGCGCCGGATCGCTCCTTGTCATGTACTCGCCACCGAGGGGTCCCTTCCCTCTCCCAACCGCTCACCGTGCGAGCCATACACGTCTACCCTCGCGTTGCGACGCGCAACCCTCCCATCGCCAGTCACATCCACACGTATACAAGTGCGAGCGTCGTCGCGGCACGCCATTCTCCTCTCTGCGCCATGCCGCTCCTCCCTCCCCAGCCTCGGCTGGTCGTCTCGGCGCGCCTCGCGCCCGCATGTACTCGAGACGCTACGTCCGATATCGGCGCGCTCCATAGGTGCACGATGTCCTCAGGCGCGCCTCGCGCCCGCGTTTGCCCGAGACGCTGCCTGCGAGCTCGGCGTTCCCCATAGGTGCACGACGTCCTCAAACGATAGGTCCTCTGTCTGCGAGCCGCCGCCGTCGCCACCGTGCTGCTGCCGGTGCGCGCCGCTTCGCAGCACCCGGCGAGGCAGGGAGCCGCCGTCGGAGGCACCACCCCCCGTGGCCGCGCCGGCGTGCAGCGCCTGGGCCAGATCCAGCGTGTCCACCTCGGCCAGCGCTTCGAGCGCTGCCGCTGCCTCTTCCGCATCGATCCAGTCCTCTGGGTGCAGGCCCGTCGCCTCCTCCTCCTCGTCGCCCCCGATCTCCGCGCGCCCGCCCGTCCGCTCCCGCTCGTCGGATGCCGCGTCCGTGCTGTCCGTCGTCGCACTCGGCGCCACCGTCGCAGCCGCCCCGGCATCGTAGGCCGCGTTGCCGATCGTCGCGCGGCCGCGTAGCGCGTACCACACGCCGTACGATTCCGCGTCGCTCGCGCCAAGAGCCTGCGTCGCGCCCGCCGCCATCGGCTCCCCAGCGACCAGCGTGGCCGCACCCGCGCCCCCCCCCTCCCGCCGCCATCGCATCCGCACCTGCGCGGCGCCGCAGTGCTCGCAGCGCAGCTCCTCGAACTCCTCGGGCGAGTCGGGCCAGTGCATCTCCAGCCCACTTCCCACGCACCCGTCCGAGCCGCACTCCAGTGAGCATAGGCCGACGCAGCGCTCGCGGACGTGCTCGTACGCCGTGCGCCGCGTGCGTCCCCTGGGCAGCACGTGCAGTGCGCCCGCTCGCAGGATGGAGCCCTGCAGAGGCGCGGGAAGCTCGCGCAGCGCACGCAGCTCGAACGTGCGATCGCGGCGGTCGAGCCCGAACGCGACCGCCTCGTCTTCGCCTCGCGGGGCCCATTCGTGCGTGCACATCATCGCGCGCCGCAGCGCCGGAGAGGTGCGCAGCCGCTCCTGGCCCTCTTTGTACAGGCGCAGCCGGTACGCATCGACCGCGCGCTGCCGCGCCTTGTTCCGGCGGTTACGCACTCGCAGCGCTGCCGCCTCATACGACGTGGCGCAAGCCGCGTGACCGGCCGCGCGCGCCATCACCTTGAAGTGACGTGGCAGCGTCGAGACGGAGAGCAGCACCAGCAGGCTGCGCCGGGCCGCGTCCAGCTCCGCCTCCGCCTCCGACACCTCAGCACAACCCTCCATCTCGGCGCGCTCGGAGCAGCCCGCCGGCAGGTCACACACGCCGCGCACCCCGCTCGCCTCAGGCACCCGCGACGCGGAGAGCGAGTCCAGCGGCGCCCGCTCGACGCTCTCGATCGGGCCCCGCCTCGCCCAGTACGCGCCGAGATCGCGTGTCCGCAGGTCCGCGCGGTAGACAAGGTCCATCGTCCTCGAGTTCACGTGCCGGTGCCCCAGCACCCTCGCACCCACCTCGCCCTCGCCCGCCGCGACCGGCTGCTCGCACGCGTCCTTCCGGAGCGACCACGCGCCCACCTGGTGCCTGTTCATGCCGAGCGAAACGCCCGTCTGGATCAGCAAGTCGCAGACCGTCTTCACCTGGAAGCTCTCTGTGAACAAGAACCGCCCGGTCGCGGTGTCCACCGCCGGGAAGAGCGGCCGGCTCAGCGCCGCCTCGTCCAGCACCCAGCCGTCCTCGCGGCACGCACGCACCAGCGAGAGGAAGCTCTCGTGGCCTGTGTCCTCGAGCTCGAGGCCGGCGAATCCGCGTGGGTCTGCCACCTTCTTCCGCAGCGCCGCGGCGTCGGCGCGGCTCAGCCGCGCATAGCACCCGCGGAAGCTCCCGCACCTCAACAGCAGGCGGAGCAGCGCCAGGGTCCCGATCCGCAGCATCTGATCTGAGTCGGGGGTGATCGAGGTGCCGAACGCGTAGTGTGCGAAGTACTCGCCCTTCTTCCGCTTGAACGTCACCTGCATCCTGCAGAGCGCCCGGAACGCGCCCTCGGTCAGCGCGCCGCCCAGCTCGTTGTCCATGTCGATCCGCAAGTCGCTCATCCGAAGCGGCGGTACCTCGTGCCTGCCGCATCGCGCGTCGGGGCTCGGGGTGAGGGGTGAGGCCGAGACGCCTCCGGCGGTATCAATCCGCGTCCTACGCGTCGCTTCACGCCCCCTCCCCTCGCCTCCCGGGCGCCTTCCACCTCACCCGTGTCCCTCATCGCAACAGGCGCCCGCCCCGCTGGCCCTCGGGCGCCCTCCACCCCACCGTGCCTACGGGTGCCGCTGGCGGTGGGTGCGCACCAGTGACTGGTAGTGTTCGCGAGGTCGTTCGCGTCGTTCATCGTCATCCCGGGCCGGCAGCCGGTCTGCCTCGCGAGGCACACGTACGCGCTCATGATGAAGGCCACGTTCACCTCGAAGGGCTCGGAGAGGTGCGCGTCCTGCAGCAGGTACTCCCCCGTCTGGAACAGGTGCTGCTTCGTGCACGGGCGGGTCGTCCCCGCGCGCAGCTCCGCTTCCACCTGCCGGGTCGCGTCCGCGCTCGCCTTCGCGCTCGCCGCCTGCTGCTGCTCCACGCCCTCGCCTCGCGCGACGCTCGCCTGCGCCGCCGCCTGTCCCGCTCCCCTCCCAGCCTTCTCTGCAACCTGTCGCATCCCGCCGCCGCCGCCGTCGAAGATCCCCATCACGCGCCGCGTCACCCAGTGCCAGTACTGCCTCGCGTCGGCCGGCATCGCGGGCCACAGCTCGCGCCAGACGTGGTTTTTCATGTGCTGCAGTGCGACGTACACCGTGTTCGAGCCCCGGCCGCTGCGCGCCGTCGCCTCCGCCTGTCCCGCCGACTGCTCCTCGGCCAGGTGCCAGCTAGACGCCCTCGACTCGACGATCCGCGTCGTGGCCAGCCACTTGCCGAACTCGACCGTCCACCGCATGGTCGGGTGAAGGCCGCGGGAAGTGCGCTGCATCGGCACCGACAGGCCGTCCTCCGCCAGCTCTGCGAGGTACTCCCTCAGCAGGCGACGCACCCACACGAGATGACGCGACAGCGTGGCGCTGTGTGGCGTCAGCATCGGCGCGACGTCGGGCCGCCTGGCCTCGCGCTGCTCGGCCTCGTCCCGCGTGCGAAGCAGCTCCATGGCGGCGCTGCGCCGCACCCTCCTCCGCCCCGGCCAGTTGAGGTCAGGGGCGGAGCCCGCCTGGCCGGTCGTCTCGGCGGAGCCCGCCCCGCCGGTCGTCTCGCTCGCCCCGCCGGCCGTCTCCCCCCGGGCGTTGTCCCACCTTGTTGGTCTGGAGGCAGCCAAGCTCGCGCCGTCGCGGAGTGCCGCGTCGCCAGCGCCAGCGCGGGCGTGCTCTAGCTCTGGCCCCGTGTCCGCCACCCTGCGCCACTGCTCGTCGTCGAGCACGTGCCAGTACCGGTCGCCCTCGAAGTTGGTGTACTGGACGCGGTGCACGAGCCGGCCGTCGGTGTCCTCCGTCCGCTCCATGATGGTCCCCGGCCACCACCTCTCCTCCCCCGAATCCTCCGCGAAGATCTCGACTCGCGTGCCCGTCTCGAGGATCGCCTGACCCGCCTGCCTTGCTGCCTCGTCCACCATGAGCCGCTTCCGGCGCGACTTGACCGGCTCCGGCGCCTTCGGCAGCAGGTAGTTGGGCCCGCTCTCCTCCACCGCCGCGAGCACGACGGACGCGCTCAGGTGCTCCACCGCCCCCTCCTCGTCCGGCGGCGGCTCGAACGCCCTCATTCCCGCCTCGCGCTCGCTCCTCTCGCGGGCCGATCGCTCGTGGTGGGCGTTACGCCGGTCGACGCCGTCCCCGCGGTGCTCCGCGGTCGCCGCCTGCGGCATCATCGCCGCCCAGGCGTCGCTAGCAGGGGCGTTCCGATGTGCTCCGATGTGTTACGACTCGCTCTCCAGCCCCTCCGCAGCTGTCACGCTTTTGGTCGAAGGGATACCCCCCCCCCTCGAACCCCCCCCTGACCCCCCCTGGACGCGTCCACCCTCCGTCCAATCGAGCCGATCCCTCTTTTACATACACTAAAACCTCTCGCCTCTGCACGAGCGGCCAATCTGCGGCGCTCTAGGCATGCTGCAGGGGCCGGAGGTGCGCATCCTTTGCTGCCCATACTCCCCATATCTCCCCATATCTCCCCGTATCTCCCCATATCACCCGACCTATGCGTATTGCACTGTCGCTTCTTCCTGGGTGGTGCGTCCGGTCTGGCTCTCGCTTGCCTACTCACCGTCTCCTTGTCATTGGGGCGGCGCAGCTTCTTTGCCGATCACAGATCACCAAATGGTGGAGTTCAGTAGTACTCCGTGCCCCGGTCGGGGAGTCCCCAGTCGGGGCAGCAGGGAAGGCTGGCAAACAGAAGATGGCGCCTCGAGGGTGGGCAGACGATGCAAGTGTCGATGGAATCGTCAAGGTCTTGCTTGCACCCAAGTTCCGCGGCCGATGCCTGGTCCGCCAAGTAGACAGTGTCCAGGTAGAAATCCGACGTTGCGTGGACAGGCTCCGTTGCGGAGCCAGGGAGGTTGACGAATGCCAGCAGCCCCCACCCGTCTCCTTCTACACTTGCCTCCCAGTCCGGCACGTCTGTGCAGAATATGTACTTGCCGTTGCTTGAGCTCAGGGTGAAGTCTTCGCGATCAAAATTTTTCCACGCCTTGATCCGGTTAGGCTCGCCTGGTCCTGAGTGGAATGCTGCAGCGAGATTTCCGAGACCCAAGAAGCTTTCGGAATCGCCCACGATCTCGGGAGCGCCGCACGAGTCCGGAGTCGGCGGCACGAACATCTCAAAAACTATGTTCGAGTAGCGGCCACCTTTTGATTCAGGAAGAATGAGATTATTGCACGTGGCGGGGTCGCAGAGGAGGTCGAGCGCCCGCCCGCGAGGAAGCGATGCCTTGTACGAGAGCCCGTTCGTTTGTCCGCATGGATCTTCATACACCGCCTCCATTGTGCCAGGCGCGGTGATCCCGTCGTTCCACGGGGCGAGGCTCCAGCCCCCTTCAAGCTCGTCACCCAGGATGGTGAATGTCTCGGCGTGCGCAAGACCAGGTAGCGAGAGTAGCAGGAAGGGGTGTAAGCGCACCATATACGCGTGTATGTGCGACCGTTCGCGCGAGCGCCCAGGCAGACGAGGCCAGCGCGGGGGGGATGGAGTCGCTTCTCTACCGCCGGAATGATGACGAGGAAAGCCTCCGATCGGTTCTCACGCCCCGGCGGGGGGGTGATATTGGATGGGCACCCCGTGCCGCCGCGAGAAAAGGGCCTGTCTCTTCCCGCGATGTGTCGCGGACAAACCCAAGTAGGAGCGGGTTCGGGCGCGCGGGTTCCTCTTCATTCATTTTCGGGCGAGGGGGTGGCACCACGCCGCGTGGGGCGAGGGGGCAAGTGTGTGTGATTGTGCGGGGGTGCCGGCAAGAGAATCGCGTCTGACTTACACAAGAGGAACTATAACACATCGCTAGTCATGTACAATCATGAGAACTGGGTCCAGGCTTCATAGCGAGGTGGTCTCCCAGTCTAGCGCACCTCGCGCCCGGCGGGCGGCGCGACCTGTCCGTCCACCGACCCCTCCGCCAGCGCGTACGCCACCGCCGCCTCCACCGCCGAGTCGAAGAAGCCGATGAAGATCTTTCGTCCGTCCACCGTGTGGTACGCCGTGAAGCGGCCCGACGCCCAGGGAGGTCGGCGGCCGCGCGAGCCCGACGCCTGCTCCTGCTTGCGTACGCCTGCGTAGCCGGTGCTGCTGCGACTCGAGAGGTGCAGCCGCCAGCCCTGCGCCTCTGTCACCACCGCCGGCGCCTCCCCCGCGGGGCCCGTGTGGGATGGACCTGCGAAAGCGCGGGGAAGGGAGAGTGCATTGAGAAGGCAGAACCTGAGCACAAGAGGGGGGCTTGCTCGCGAGCCTTGACTTGCATCGACTTGATTACAACGAGTCCAATCGAACACGGGGTCTGGCTCTCCGGCTCAAAACCGCTCCGCATTGATCGGCAATCTCGCATCAACGTCGAGCAATGTGGGGCACGAGTATGGGAGAGAGGAGTGCGCAACGGGAATGCATGTGGGGCAAACGGATCAGCAAGTGAGTGGACCACGCGCCAGCACCGCACACATCGGCCAACGAGTGCGTCCAGCGCATGCCGTTCTCCATCACCGTCTTGTCGATCGCCCGCGCGTACGCCACTGCCGCCTCCACCGCGGTGCCGAAGGAGCCCGCGAGTTTGTTACGCCTCCCGTCTACCGTGTACTGCGCTATGAAGCGGTTGCGCTTCTTCGACACCCCCCTGTATCCGGTGCTGCTGTTGCGGGAGAGGTGCAAGCGCATTCCCTCCGCCTCTGCCACGCACGCACGCCTTGCCCTCGCTCGACGAATTGCTCGACGAGTGAGCGACCTTTCGTCAAACTCATCCCACTTACGCTGCAGAAAGCCAAGCGTTGCGCGATCCGGCTCTTCCCGTTCCGTTGGCCTGCTCGAGAATGACCTGCCCCGAAACTGCATGACAAGCGGCCGAAGTTGTTCGCCGAACTCATCAGGAGGGGGCGGCGGACCGACCTCCGCAACATGGGTCTCGGCCTCGATTGCATGCACGGCCTCGGTTGCCAGCCTCTCGGCCTCCAGCCTCTCGGCCTCCTGCCGACCCATGCGCACGCCCTCCGTCGAGCGGGAGGGGGACGCGCCAGCACTCATCCTCACCTCCGCCATTCTCTTGCGTCTAATGGTGTTGCGATGCGGCAAGCAATCAAACGCGTCCCACTTGGATCGCAGAATGCCGAGAGTGGCGTGGTCTCGAACTTCCCGTTCCGTTGGCCTGCGCGAGAATATCTCCCCCGGAACTGCATGACAATCGCCGAGTGCTCGCCAAC
>NW_005200088.1:984206-988182 GCF_000372725.1 Emiliania huxleyi CCMP1516 | reverse complement strand
CCCTGCGCAGGGAAAAACTCCTAAGGCCAACAGCAGCGGCCGTCCCGAGTCACGGCGATTGGTGGCGGTGGTGGCGGCGGTGGCGATTGCTGTTGTTGTGTAGGCGGTTTCGGGGAAGAAGGCTCGCGCCACCCTGTCGCCCCCGACCCCGCCTCCACCACCACCGCCACCGCCTCCGCCGCCTCCACCGCCACCGCCTGCGCCGCCACCGCGCCCTCGCCACGTCCCCACGCCACCGCGGCGTCCCTGCCGCCGCCGCGCTTGCCGCCGCCTCCGCCGTGCCCCCCCCCCGGACCCGCCGCCACCGCCGCCGACGGCCGCCGAGCCTCGCTTTGTGTGTGCCGGCTGCCGAGACGTCATCAGTGCGGGTGTCGGGGTGGGGCTTGGTGCCTGGTTCATCGACAGCTCCATGACGGTGAGGGAGGCGTTGTTGCAGGCGATCTGGAAGCCGTTCATCACGGCGATGATCGAGAGCCCCTTCCAGTCGTTCTGTATCACGTGCGCGTGCCTCGACGAGTAGCTCTCGTTGAGAATCATCAGCGGAGAGAGCGCACACGCGCCAAAGATCATGTGCGACGCCGTCATCACGAGTGGGAAGCGGAGCCCATACAGGCCGAGGGCCCAGCGGTTGAGTAGGTTGAGAGCGCAGTTGAGGACTAGGTACCTGCGCGGGAGTGCAGCCCGGACCCAGGAGTCGGAGGTTTTGCGCGCAGCAAAGGCGGGCCCCGCTGGCACCGGGAAGGTGGTACGAGGCGCGGCGTGCACACATTGTGATGATGAAGACGGCGAAGACGAGCTCCTTACTAGTCATCGCCATGTTGAACACCCGGCTGACAGCTCAACGCCTTTGCGATGGGCGATGGGCGGCGCCAGCTCAGAGTCTTGAGAAAAAATGACCGTGTACGGTGTTTTTTGTTTTCCTCCCCCTCCCCCTTTGCTTGTTTGTTTGTTTCGGGGCTACCTAACCTAACCTCGGGGCGATGTTGCTCGCGACCGCCTCCAAGACGGCGCGAGGGTCCGCGGCGGCGAGCGGCTCTGCTGCGGCGAGCGGCGCGGTCACACGGTTGCCCGAGCCGCCGCCGCGGCGCGAGCCGCGCGAGCCGCGGCTGCGCGCCGCGGCGAGGCCCTCGCTCACGCAGGCCATCAACTCGCAGCGCTCTGCCCTGCCTGCTGAAGAAGAAAATCCAGCCGGCCATCCACGAGCCTCGTCGTCCCCTCGTCACCGGGAGGGAGGCGGGAGCCACCCAAACGGCGCTGTCTGAAGAAATCTGCTGGCCGAGGTGCGATACCTACCCACCTGCGACCGGCAAGCACATACACCTCAACTCGGAGCATCCCATACGAGCCGTCTTCCGCCAAGCAGCAGCGCCGGCTGTTTTGCTCTGCCCGCCTGCCCTGCGCGGAGAGAAAGAAAGGGGAAACAATAAAAAGAAAGGCGGGGCGGCGGCGGCGCCACGCCCACGGACGGGGGGCGCGGCCGGAGAGATGATGGCAGATGCAAGAACGGCCAGACGCCTCTCCAGAGCCACTATTGACGCAGCCCCGCCGTCGAGGTGGGGAGAGCTCTCCGCCGAGTGCAACGTCCAACGCGTGCAAAACGAAAAACAGCGCTTAGTATGGGGCGCTCCCCCCCACCGTGCACCGACGAGCCACACCGCGCGCGCCGCACGGCGCACACACCGCGACGACGCACCGTCCGCGACGCATGAGAGGCCGTGAGAGCGCCGGCGTGCCGGTCGTGCGGAGTGGGGGTGTGAAGACGGCAGATACCGCGAGAGCGTGTCGTAAGCGGCACGTCGAGGCGTGTCTGAACTGTTCAAGATACTCTACACCGGTTAAGGGCCGTCTCTATTGCTTTTTGACAACATTTGCTCGCCGTTTGTGCGCACCCTCGTCTGCACGGCGGGGCTCGCCGCCAGCTGCTTAGGAGCGTGCGGGAGACCGGCGAGGGGCGCGCCGCGCGCCGCCCCCGCCTGCAGAGCCGCCAGAGGCATTGTCGCCTCCGCTGGCGGGGTTCCCGCGCGCCCGCCCGCGCCCGGACCCGCCCACGCCGCGCCCGCGGGCTCCGGATGCGCCGCCATCCTTCTCCTTCTTCTCGATGGCAGTCCGCGTGTGCTTGTCGGCGGGTCGGCGGCGTGGTCGAGGGGAAGGTCCAGGCCGGCGGCCGCAACTCTGCCGCCGTCGCTCCGCCGGCTCTGATCGATTATCGGGCGTTGAGGGCGGCGGCGCAAAGCGGGTCTGGCGCATCCATCGCCACGAGCCTCGCGGCCGCGGTCGTGGCACACCTGGTGGCGGCTCTCGAGGCCGTCTCTACGGCGCTCGACGCCGTGTGAGGTCGCCGGCGGCCGCAACTCCGTGTCTCCGCCGCCGTCGCTCCGCCGGCTCTGACCGAGTATCGGGCGTTGAGGGCGGCGTCGCAAGCGGGTCTGGCGCATCCATCGCCACGAGCCTCGCGACCGCGGTGGTGGCACACCTGGTGGCGGCTCTCGGGGCGGCCGTCTCTACGGCGCTCGACACCGTGTGAGGTCGCCGGCGGCCGCACCTCTGCCGCCGTCGCTCACGCCGGCTCTAACCGAGTATCGGGCGTTGAGGGCGGCGGCGCAAAGCGGGTCTGGTGCGCCACGGCCACCACCCTTGCCACCGCCCTTGCCGCCGCCCTTGCCACCCTTTGCCGCCTTGCCTCCGCCGCGGGCGGCGGTGGGAGCGGCCTGCTGGGCTAGCATGTTGTCCTTGCTGGGGACGGGCACGTGGAACGTCAATTCATGTTCGAACGGCCTCCGGGATTCAAACAAAAAATAGCCGGGGCCCTCTCGCAACCCCTCCGACCCCCCGGGACCCGTGGGCGTCGCGAAGAGGCGCTCTCGGGGGACCGTTCTGAGTTCATGCTACCACGAAGCACACTGTGCTGCGTCGAAGCACCGGGCCCGAGTCGCGGGGCCGCGTCGATAGTGGCTCTGGAGAGGCGTCTGGCCGTTCTTTCTTTCTTGCATCTGCCATCATCTCCGCGCCCCCCGTCCTATGCATAGTCCCGCGTCCGTGGGCGTGGCGCCGCCGCCCCGCCTTTCTTTCCTATTGTTTCCCCTTCTTTCTCTCCGAGGCAGGGCAGGCGGCACAGAGCAAAACAGCCGGCGCTGCTGCTTGGCGGAAGACGGCTCGTATGGGATGCTCCGAGTTGAGGTGTATGTGCTTGCCGGTCGCAGGTGGGTAGGTATCGCACCTCGGCCAGCAGATTTCTTCAGACAGCGCCGTTTGGGTGGCTCCCGCCTCCCTCCCGGTGACGAGGGGACGACGAGGCTCGTGGATGGCTGGCTGGATTTTCTTCTTCAGCAGGGTGGGCAGCGCTGTGCTGCGTCGAAGCACCGGGCCCGAGTCGCGGGGCTGCGTCGATAGTGGCTCTGGAGAGGCGTCTGGCCGTTCTTTCCTTCTTGCATCTGCCATCATCTCCGCGCCCCCCGTCCTATGCATAGTCCCGCGTCCGTGGGCGTGGCGCCGCCGCCCCGCCTTTCTCTTTCCTATTATGTTTCCCCACTTCTTGTGTAGTTCTCTTTCTCTCCGAGGCAGCGCAGGGCAGTGCGGCACAGAGCAAAACAGCCGGCGCTGCTGCTTGGCGGAAGACGGCTCGTATGGGATGCTCCGAGTTGAGGTGTATGTGCTTGCCGGTCGCAGGACGCTGCTGACATGTATCCGTGTAGGGCATGACACAAACCGCACTACTCACTGCACACTAGCTCCGCGAGTAAGAGCCACTCTCTCTCTCTCGTTTGTACCTGCGCGCAATCGCGCCCCGGGCCCGCCCCCCCCGCCGGTGCAAGTCCCCCCCCCACCCCTCTCCTGCCGCTCATTGGATGAGCATGCGGTACGAGTCGCCCGCCGTCCACGACGTTGCGAGGGTGTTGGTGTGGCCGTTGCCTGGCGGGCCGAGCGTGATGCTGTTGGGCACCACGCCGCGCGGGACGCCTAGAGACACAGCACCGGC
>NW_005200088.1:980129-984106 GCF_000372725.1 Emiliania huxleyi CCMP1516 | reverse complement strand
GCCCGCAAGGCCGCCGTTGGGGTCGTCCGCCGGCACGGCGGTCGCGTCGGTGCCGTGGAACTGACGCACGTGACCCAAGCAAAACTCGACGCCGCGCGCGTCCTTGGCCAGGATCCAAGTGCGGGTGCGCGCGTACAGGTTGATCCACCACTGCATGTTTCCCATGGCGGCCTGCTGCGCCGGGCTGAGGTTGTCCCATGCGTAGAAGCGAAGCGAGACGGGCAACCCCGCGGTCAACGGGTAGCGCGGAGCGGGAGGGCCAGGCACGTTGAGCGACGCCCCCGCCGCGCCTTGCCCCACCCCGCGTCCGTACACATACAGCACCTCCGCCGGCAACCGCTTCGCAGCGGGGCCGCTGCCCGCGCCGCTGCCGCCCGCGGCGCGCTTGCGGCGAGCCGGAGCGGCCGTCTGGCCCACCTAATCGGCAAACCTCATAGTACCGGGTCGGCCACTGTGACAGCGACAAAAGCTAGGCGCCTTTTGCTGCACTGCGAGGTTCTCCTTGCCTGCCCCGCCCGCCCCCGTACCGCGCCTCGCGGCGGGGGCGGCCGTTGGCCGCGGTCGCACCTACTCGCAATGGTGATGCGGCGTGTGGGAAAGCGGTCGGGGCGGCGGCTCGGGCGGGGACAGGGGAGAGATCGGGGGGGGGGGGGAGGCACCCCAATGGAAAGCCCCTTGTTGAGCCGCCCCCAGCGGTTGCGCACTGCGCTGCCGGTGCGATCTTGGTGTAGCCCTCCATCGCGGATGATCTGCATCCACTGCTCGCCATACTTCTCAACGCCCCGGCGGATAACCGCGTCCTCCTCCAAGGTCCACGCGACTGCCGTGCAAACGCGTCTTGCTGCGCTGCCGCCGCTGCCTCCCGCCGCCGTACCGCCCGCCGCCGGTGCCGCGCTGCTCGCCGCGCCTACGGGACATGTCTCGGACACATCAGCGACGTGTCCTGGACATGTCGTGCCGTCGTGCTGCACCGTGATCTCGCGCGATCTCGGGTGATCTCTCGCGATCTCTCGCGATCTCTCGGGTCAACTCTCGCAATCTCGAGTGATCTCGCGCGATCTCTCGGGCGATCTCTCGCGATCTCGAGTGATCTCGCGCGATCTCGGGTGATCTCTCGGGTGATCTCGCGCGATCTCGAGTGATCTCGCGCGATCTCGGGCGATGCCTCTCCGCGCACCTGGCTCTGCCGGCGACGCTGCAGGGACTGAAAGTCCCAGCCGCGATACGCGCCGCGCCGCCGCCGCCGCGCGCGTGTCCTCATCGTCTCGCTCGAGCCACCACTCGTCGCCTGCTTGCGTCGACACCCAAGCGTCGTACACGGCGCTGTTGTATGGAAAGTCGAAGCGGACGAGGAACGAGTCGTCGCGTCGCGCGTCCAACCCGACCTCAAAATTGAGGTCCCGTGCGACGACTGTACCCGCGGTCTCCTCGGTCTGCGCCGGAAGGGGGGAGGGGTGAGGCGACGACTGATGTGAGTGTTGACGTGGGGAGTGTGTGATGGTCAGTGTACACCTCGCCGTCCTCCGTCTCAGTCCTCAGCACGATGCGCACGCCCGGGGCGGCGACGTCGCGCGCGTTCGCGAGGTGCCGCGAGTAGGCCAGCGCGGCGGCGGCCGCAGTCGGGTAGTACCCTGATGGTTTGGCTGGGGCCCCAATTTGGTAGCCCTGCCGAGTGGTGTCCCACTTGACATGCTTGTAGCCGGTGACGCTTTGGGGGCGCGAGTAGAGCTTGAGGCCCTCCCTCGAGACGGCCTGTGTGAGCTCAAGCTGGGCCGCCGCCTCCGCCTTGATCACCTCCGCCGCGGCCGCCGCGCCCGCCGCAAGCGCGCCCGCCTCGCCCGCCCTAGCTACCTCGCAAGCTGCTTTCCTCGCCGCAGCAACGGCGGCTGGCGCCACAACTCCTGCCCCTCGCGCCGCCGTCGCCGCCGCCGCCGCCGCCGCCTCGGCCGCCGCCTCGGCCGCCGTCTCGCGCTCGGCCGCCGCCGCGCCGGCAGCCACCGCGTCCTCTTTGCTCTTGCCGCTCCGCAAGGCGGCGCGCGCCGCCATACCGGCGGCCGCAATGGCGGAGGATGTCTCGCGGCGCTGGTGCGCCGCCGCCTCCGCCGCCTCCGCCGCCGCCTCGGCCGCCGTCTCGCGCTCCGCCGCCGCCGCGCCGGCAGCCACCGCGTCCTCTTTGCTCTTGCCGCTCAGTGAGGCCTTGCGAGCCGCCACACCGGCGGCCGCGATGGCGGCGGAGGAAGTCTCGCGGCGCTGGTGCGCCGCCGCCTCCGCCGCCTCCGCCGCCGCCTCGGCCGCCGTCTCGCGCTCCGCCGCCGCCGCGCCGGCAGCCACCGCGTCCTCTTTGCTCTTGCCGCTCAGTGAGGCGGCGCGCGCCGCCATACCGGCGGCCGCAATGGCGGAGGATGTCTCGCGGCGCTGGTGCGCCGCCGCCTCCGCCGCCTCCGCCGCCGCCTCGGCCGCCGTCTCGCGCTCCGCCGCCGCCGCGCCGGCAGCCACCGCGTCCTCTTTGCTCTTGCCGCTCAGTGAGGCCTTGCGAGCCGCCACACCGGCGGCCGCGATGGCGGCGGAGGAAGTCTCGCGGCGCTGGCGCGCCGCCGCCTCTGCCGCCTCCGCCGCCTCCGCCGCCGCCGCCACCGCCCGCGGGTCGCGCTCGGCCTCCGCCGCCGACTGCGTCAGCACCGCCGCCGCGCCGGCCGCCACCACCTCCGCCTCCTCCTCACCGCGCCACGCCGCGCTGCACGCCGCCGCTCCCGCCTTCTTGACAGCGGCGGCCGAAGCGCCTCCCGCCGCCGCAGCGCCCTCCGCCGCCGCCGCCGCCGGCGTCCGAAAGCGGCGCGCCGCGTGGCCTGCCGCCTCGCCCGCCGCCTTGATGGCCGCCTCCGACGCGCCGCTCGCCCTCGCAGCGCCCTCCGCGGCGGCGGCGGCCTCGCGCCCCACCCGCTCCACCGTGTCCGCCTAAAGCGATGCTTCCGGGAACGTTCCGGAAACGGGCAACGCATGCGCATGTCTGAGCGCCGGCCCGCCGGTGCGGAGCGGTGCTGCTGCACGCGCGACCGCGTGCAGCCGCGCTGCGCGCCCAGCGCGGCCGCCGAAGCCGAGAGCCTACGCGAGAGAGAGCGGAGAGGGAGTGACTGCCGCGTGGGAGCAAGCGACGGCGAAAGTAGCATTAAACGCTCCCCAGGACCCACGCGTCCGTCGCGCCCGCCTCGAACCGCGCGAGCTCGGCCTCGCGCACCTCCGCCTGCTCCTCGTCGGTGCGCTTCGCCATCGCCGCGAACTTGTCGAGGCAGATCAGCCTGCCCGCATGGATGAAGTTGAGCGTCACGCCCCACGCGGTGATCCAGCTGCGCACCTGCAGAGAGGGGCGAGGTGCGGTGGAGGCGCGTCGACGGGGAGAGGAGACGCGGGGGTGGGGGAGCGCGCGCCCTGCCCTTCAAGCGGTAGCCGATGAGGATGTTGCGCGCCTGCACCGCCACGCGCCGCTTCATCTTCTCCGGCTCGACGATGCGGTGCGTGTGCATGTAGAGCTTGCGCAGGAGCTGCTGAAATGGCCGGTCGCAGCCGCGCGGCGTCGCGTCGGCCGCAGAGAGCGAGAACTTCTTGACGTGCCGCTCGCTGTGTAGGTCGAGGTAGATGACCGTCACCTCTGCGCTCGCGCCCGCCTTGATGGCGGGGAGGATGCCGCGCACCTGCGCCTGCACCCGTGTGTGCGCCTGACAGGGGACAGGAGAGGGAGAGGGAGCGGTCTACAAAGGCGGGCGCTCAGAGTGACACTGGTGCGGGGTGGCGCGTACAATGTGCGTGGACCAATAGAGCCCGACCTTTGCCGCATTCCCGCCCTCCTCCTCCCCCCCCTCCTCCACGAACACCCCCGCCCCCCGGCGCCCCCCCCCGGTCGCGCGCCGGGGGGGGCCGGGGGGCCCCGGGGGCCGGGGGGGGCGGGGGGGGGGGCGGGGGGGGGGGGGGGGCGGGGGGGG
>NW_005200088.1:953947-980029 GCF_000372725.1 Emiliania huxleyi CCMP1516 | reverse complement strand
AGGGTGGCAAGGGCGGCGGCAAGGGCGGTGGCAAGGGTGGTGGCCGTGGCGCACCAGACCCGCTTTGCGCCGGCGGCCCTCAACGCCCGATACTCGGTTAGAGCCGGCGGAGCGACGGCGGCAGAGGTGCGGCCGCCGGCGACCTCACACGGTGTCGAGCGCCGTAGAGACGGCCGCCCTAGTAGCTCCCCCCCCTCGTCCTCCTCCCCCTCGTCCTCACCGCCGTCCTCATGGTCCTCGCTCTCGCTCGCCTCGCCCTCGTCCGCCTCCGCCTTGCTAGGGAGCTCCGCCACGCCGCCCCCTGCCGCCGCGCCCCCCGCCCCGCCCTCCGCCCCCAGCGCCTCGCCGTACGAGTTGAGCTTGTTTATCCGCGCGAAGTCGCCCGTCTCGCGCATCTTCTCAACAAGGTCGCCGTAGACGCACCCCGCCTTCGAGACCTGGCGGTCGACGACGTCGAAGGCCTCGCGCCGCAACGCGTTCTTGTCGGGCCCGTCGATGCCGACCCCCGCGACGATGGCGTCGACGTCGGGGAGCGAGAGGCCGTGCTCGGCGAGCAGCGGCGTGCCGTCCTGGAAGGTGATGGCGAGTGTGATGTTGGCGGCGCGGTCCATCTCGTACCTGTCCAAAAGGACCCCCCCCCCCGGCGGGTGAGTCGCGCGACCGGGGCTGAGACCTGCACGCGAGCGGTCAGGAGCTAGTGTGCGGAGGCCGGGGGTGGTGTTACCGCAGGTCGGGCCGGGCCGACGCGTCGATGATCTGGAGCAAACTGTATAGCTCGCGGTGCTCGACGGCGCACGCGAAGCCCGGCGTGAGGCCGCACCTAATACTCGTAAAGGATATCGTAGAGAGGTCGGGGCTGGCGGTGAGCGCGACGCGTGAGAGCGAGGGAGGGGAGTGCCGGGTACGCCACGCGGCGAGAAGCTCGTTCAGCGCCTCCTCCCCCGTGCCGCCCTCGCACATCGCGCGCACCGCCTCGGACGCCACCTAAGACGGAAGAGAGGAGAGTCAAGGTCGAACTGCGAACTGAGCACAGATACCTCGCGCGGCGTACCCCGAACATCGAAAAGAAGCCGTTTGCAACCCTCCGCGACTCCGGCTTGCTGAGGGCGACCTCGCGGAACATGCCGGACACGATGTCCTGCAGCCGCATGACGCCGAGCTGGTACGTCAGGAGCGATCGCCGCACCGCCACCGACAAGTAGGAGAACAGATCCTTCCGCAGCTCCGGGCCAAGGCCGAACTCGCCGGGGATCGGGTTGTGCAGGTCGAGGAGGCGCCGGTCAAACACCTGCGGCAGCGGGGCGCCCCGTGGCTCACAACACAGTCTCTCTCGGGCGGAGGCTCCTCGCAGGCGCGCGTGCCATCACGACACGAATGTGTCGTGTTGATGACCGACTCAACCGTAAGCGTCACCGCCCGTGCGCAGAGGGGAGCAGTTTTTGCTCCTGATCTCTGCGACGTGCTGCTTACGGCTGGACGAGCTCATCTGACTATACGTCAAAGAGTGCATCCCGCGGACCGGCGATAGTCTGCACCTGCGGAAGCGGAGCGCCTACATATAATGAGCGGTCGTGAGAACGTGCTCTTTATCGTGCCGGTGCGGTGAACTGGGCGCGAGTCGCAACCCACGTGTGCTGCGGCGGCGAACCAGAGCTCGCGCAGGCCGCTGCCGCCGAGCCACGAGAGCTCCGGCATAACCGTGAGCACAGCCGCCGCCACCGCATCGTCAGAGAGGAGCTCGTTGGCGCCCTTGCACGTACACCGTAGCGCGACGAGCCCGCCGGAGGCCGCAGCGACGCGCCCGAGCAGCTCGCTCCCGAGCCGCTCGTGCATGAGAGTTGGAGGAGTTCGATCCTGCATTCTGGCTCGTTGAAAAGCAAGAAATCGAGGTACCAATGACTGCACTCCAAGTGCTCCAAGTGCGAGCGAAGTCTCGCCTTTTGTTGTGCTTGCCCAAGGGTGGGCGACGGCTAGCGCACCACACCCCTCTCCTCAAAATCCCTGTGTGGTGGCGGCGTGCCGTCCTCCCATCCCTCCCTTGGGTTGTCCGTCTTCGTTCTTTCTTTCTTTCTTTTTGTTGTGCTTCACAAATAAATACACCGGACACGGCAAACGAGGGGTGGGAGACCCCATCTGCACGAGCAGGATATTGGAAGGATGATCACAGGGACAGAAGGGAACCGGGAGCGGGTAAGGGAGCGCATCGCGACACGGACCGTTGGGTGGGCAGGGTGCGCCCACACGACTGCGTCCCAGGGATTCCTCTCTCGGCCCGAGTGCGGCCGGTCGCTCTTCACGCTGTGCGCGCTCTACGCGGCCGCGGCCCGCATCGGAGGGGCTGTCGGCGCGCGCCGAGGCGGGGCCACCAGCACTAGGCAGGCGGCGGCTCGTTTGGCTCGAAGCGCGCTGCGCCGCCGCCAAGCCCTAGTGCCGATCTGGCGCCTGGCGGCAGGGGCGAGCCGCAGTCATCGTCGCTGGTGCGGCGGCGGCGGCGGCGGGGGCTCGCCCTTCCTTCCGGTGGCGGCTCCGCTCCCGCCGCCGCTCGGCTCGCCACCAAGCACACGCCGCTGATCAGACTCGCAGATCAAAGTGGCCGGACAGTCGGTGCTGCTCAGCAGCGACAGGCCAACGTGTGTACGTGCGCACTTGGAGCACTTGGAGTGCAGTCGGCAACCTCACATCCAGGGCCGGTGAGCTGAGAAGCGCATCCAGCGGGCCGGATGATCGGCATCGGGCTACGGGCTAGAGAGCCCTGACCCCTAGCTAGGGGGGGGCGCGCATTCGCAGGGCAAGGGCCTCGTGCGCGTGCACGCCGCCTTTCCCCTGGCCGGAGGGAAAATTTTTCTTCTCAGACCCACACGCCACAGCGCCCCTCTTCGCTCTTGCTTGGCGCGGAAGACGGTTCGTATGATGATCCGAGTTGAGGTGTCTGTGCTTGCCGGTCAGCGCCGGCTGTTTTTGCGCTCTCCCGTTTTGAGTTCATGCTTCCACGAACTAAGCACACCGGGCCCAAGTCCGAGTGCGTGCGCACGCTCCTGTCGCGGTACGCCCAGGTGAGCACACACACACACACGCACACACACACCTCGAGGGTCGAGGCACACACACACACACGCGCGCACGCACGCACGCACGCACGCACGCACGCACGCACACACACACACACACACACACACACACACACACACACACACACACACACACACACACACACACACACACACACACACACACACACACACACACACACACACACAACCCTTCGATGATCAGAGTTGTTAAGCAGAAAAACAAATACACCTGGCAACGCGCGAGCATCTGCCGCGAAACCAACGACTACTCGAGTACTGCCTGAGGGTGTGATGGAGAGAGGACTAGCGGCGGCCGATACTGTGGCTCCAATCACCGCCGACCGTAGCCCTCGGATCACCACGCCAGCAGCGCGCTCCGCCACTCGCCTGCGAGCGATGTGAGCGCGCTGTACCAACCGGGATATCAACGTCAGAGGCGAGTGTGGTACACGCTCGTGAGTCGCGCCCGCCTCGCTTACGCAGCCTCTTCCGCCCGGTGCGCTCTCCCGCAGGTGTGTCGGTTCATTTCTCGCACCGTGCATGCTCCTCGACCGGCTCTTTGTCATCTACCGCGACAGCGTGGATGACAGCATGTCCGGCCCGCCCGTGCCGCTAGCCGTCCTAGAGGTGCTCGATTTCAACGAGAGGCTGCTAGGCTGCACGCGGGTCGTCCGGGTCGACCCACACTACGTGTGGAGCGCGCGGCATCCGGAAATGGTAGAGCCGGTGGAGAGGCTGGTCGGCCGGACTTACAACTGCCTCGGGCAGGCATGCCAGCGCGTTTACGCGGCCTACCACGGCACGGCCGTCCGAACGGAGTTCATGAACCGGTTCGAGGTGTATCTGCGCAGCTCGGAGATCGACCCGGCCCTCCTCGGCGAGATAAGCTACGAGCGGCTCAGCCGGGGCGTAAGGTTGACCGAGTGGTGCTCTCCGGCGCTCGCGGCGGCCCGTGTGGAGAGCCTGGAGATTCCACCCCTCGTCACCCCGCAGCCCGCGCGGCCCGGCGACCCATGGGAGGGGTGGATTCCCGTGGGCAGCGGGCGGCCGTACGTGCACAGCGGCACGCCTCCGCACGAGGTCGAGCAGCTGCAGCGAGAGGCGCGCCGCATTGCACTCGAGGTGCCGTCCGCTCACTCACAGCCCTCCCGAACACACAGGCATCTGACGGGCCGCCGCACGCGCCTTGGGCACAGGGGGGCTTCTTCGCACGCGAGCGGTCCCGCGACGCGCACAAGCGCTCCCACGCCGAGGCAAACCCGCTCGAGGAGGGCGAGCTGCGCGGGCAAAAGTCGTGCAAAACGTCGGGCCAGGCGCGGGCGAAGGAGGTGAAGCTCGGCCGGCTGGTCTTCCTCAAGGACCACGTGCGCTCACGCGGCCCCGCCCACGCGACGCACCCGCACGTCGTGGTGAGCTCCAGCCTGCAGCGCATCGGAGGGGTGCACCAGGCGAGGAGGTGCGTGGTCCTGCGGCCCCTGCCCGAGGCGGCGGCGCTGCCCGAGGCGACGCACGCGGTGGTAGACACCGTCGGCCTGAAGGAGGACTTTGCGCGCACCTGGCGGGAGCACGTCGCGCCCGGCTCGCTGCTCGAGGAGGCGATGCTCGAGGCGGTCGGGCTGCACCGGATGCGGACGACGCCGCCGCAGGGCATGAAGGGCGCGTGGAAGAGGCTCGCGCCCGGGATCCCGAATCCATGGATCATGCGTGGGCTTCCGAGGGCGGGAGCCTAGAAGAGAGACATCGCCCCGCTCGGAGGAAAGGTGCCGCCCCTAAGCTGGCGCGAGCCTTCCTCCATGCTCATGTGCATTTGCCTGCTTGTCACCCCCACGTGCTCTGGATCAGAGGCTTAGAGGCTCTCTAGCATCCTACGCTATAGATCTAATGTAGAGGGCCACGCACCACACCCGACCATCGGAGAGGTTGGAGGGAGAGAGGGAGAGAGTTGTGTGTTGTACCATGAGTCCGTGTGAAGCCATATGAGGTATTTTCTTCTCAATAACAAGGCTGAGAAAGGGCCTCCAGGGCTCGCACCTCAACCTCCGCTCACCCACGAGAGACGCCAGCGGGGCAGCGCACACAGCGGTGACGTATTTTCTTCTCAATAACAAGGCTGTGAACCCCTGTGAAGCACCTGCCGCCTCCACCTCCGCCTTCAATCTCAATGTCCCACCCCGCTGCGCGCGGGCCTTCACCCTTCTAGGCCCGCGGGTAGTCTCCCCCCATCCCCAGGCGCCAGGGCCTCCAGGGCTCGCACCTCTCAACCTCTCATTGTGGTAGGGATGAGAGTGGTCTCTGACCGTGGAGAATCCTGGTCGAGGCCCTCTGTAGCATCGCGAGGCGTCCCTCTTCTCTCGTTCACCATACAACCCAAGGGAGGGATATGGTGGGAGAAGGACAGGGATAATGGCAGAATTCTTCCACGGCAGGGCAGAGCGCTGCGAGTTGATGGCCTGCGTGAGCGAGGGCCTCGCCGCGGCGCGCAGCCGCGGCTCGCGCGGCTCGCGCCGCGGCGGCGGCTCGGGCAACCGTGTGACCGCGCCGCTCGCCGCAGCAGAGCCGCTCGCCGCCGCGGACCCTCGCGCCGTCCTGGAGGCGGTCGCGAGCAACGTGCAGCTGCAGCGCGAGCACGTCATTCAGAGAGAGCTCATCGAGGCTGGGGTGGCCTCGACGGCCGACGCGCGGCTGCGGCAGAAGATGAGCGAGACGTTTGCCGCCATGCTCCAGGGAACTGGGCCCAGCTTCAGCGTGCTGCAGGGTGCGCGCCTCTGCCGCGCCGTCGCAGAGAGCGCGCTCCTGACGCCGTGCGCGTGCCCGCCACCATAGGCGCCCCTGGCGCCGCTCCGCCACCCCTGGCGCCGCTCGCCTCGCTGCTCGTCGAGGGCGGCGAGCACATCGTGCTGCCCGAGGCGGCCTGGGCGCCGCACGAGGGCCTGCTCTCCTGCCTCACCGACATTGCGACTGGCGCGCTGGCGGCGCCAGAGCTGCCGCCGCTCCCGAGCGACGACACGCTGCTGCCAGAGATGTCGCAGCCGATGGAGCAGGCGCAGCTGCAGGCGACGTTCAGCGTGCTGCAGGGCGCCGCGTCCGCGCCCCACATGGGCTCCGTCATCCGAATGCTCGTGCAGCTCGCGCAGCTCGACGGCCCTCTCCGCATGCTCGGCGGGCAGCCGTCGCCGTGCGACCTGCAAACCTTCCAGCAGCACCTGTCCGCGCTGGCCAACCAGCTCAACACGCTGCACGACCCGAACTTTCTGGGCAAGGAGCTGCAGTCGCCCGTCTTCGCGCGCGCAAAGTACGAGCTCTTCGCGCTGCAGCACGTGCAGATGCTCGTCTGGCTGCAGCGCGTGCAGCAGGGGCTGCAGCAGGGGGCGGGCAAGACCACGCCCGCAGAGGTGCAGCAGTTTGTGGTGCAGATCTCGCACGCGGCGCGCGTGCTGCTCTTCCAGCCGATGCTGCTGCACTCGGTGCAGGTCATGTCGTACGTCCAGTCGCTGCCGCCGTACGACGCCAAGACGGAGGCGCAGCCCGGCTCGATGCGCGCGTCGATGGCCTACCCGCCAGAGTCCGCAACGGAGCAGGACCGCGTGGAGTGGCTGCTGCTCAACCTGCTGCTGCAGTTCCAGACGGTGTACAAGGACGCGCTGTGCAACCCGGGCATCTACACGCCCACCTACTCCCCCGGCGAGGCGTCCCTCTTCCAGGGCTTCTTCCGGCTCGAGGAGATCTACACGCACCTGATCCAGCGCTTCCCCGGCGTCGTGGTCATGTCGGAGCAGGAGATGCAGGTGGTGACGCAGCTGTGCCAGAAGATCAACCGGCACTTCACCGACGGCAAGACCATCCGCCAGTGCCTCGAGACCAACCCGGGCTCGCACGGCAAGCAGATGCTGGTCCAGTCGCTGCAGCTGCGCGAGATCCCGTCGGCCGACTACGCGGTGCGCGAGTGGATCCTGCCGTTCATGATGACCTTCACCGACCTGCTCAAGGTGCTCTGGACGCTGTGGACGCAGCACGCCAAGCGGGGCGCGGCCGAGGCCGAGGTGCGCGCCAGCTGCGAGGGCATCGCCAGGCTCGTCGGGGAGCGGATCGTCGCTCAGCTCGCAGACGAGGAACTCGCGCTGCGCGCCGCGGCGGCGTCGGCGCCAAAGGACGCGGCCGTGGGGGGCGGGCGGCGCGGCGGCGGCGAGCTGCCGTCGGCGCTGCCGACAGCGACCCGCGCGGTGTCGCTGCCGCCGCTAAACGACGGGCTCGGCGGCGGCCTCCTCGCTGGCCTTGGCGTCGCGGCGCCGCCGCCAGCGGCGCCGCCAGTGGCGGCGCCCGCCGCGGCGACCAACGGGCAGCTGGACGGCGGCGGCGTGGGGTGGGCGTCGGTCGTGCGGCGGGCGCCCGCGGAGCCGCCGCCGGCGCACCCGCCGCCGTCGCGGCATAGGAACGCAGAGGGGGGTTCCACGAAGCGGACCGGCGCGGGCGCCGGGGGCGGCGCCACCGACGACTCGACAGTCCGGGCGCTCGTCGCTAAGCGGGAGCAGGCGCGCTTCTCGCGCGACTTTGACGCGGCGGACCGGCTCCGCGAGCAGCTGGCCAAGCTCGGGGTGACGCTCGACGACCAGGCCAAGACGTGGCGCGCCGCGGACGGCCGGTCCGGCTCCATCACGCAAGTCAACGTGTCGGAGATCCACGCGCAAAAGGCGGCAAAGTCGGGCGCCGCGTCGCTCGACGACGCCGAGATCAACCGGCTGGTGCGGGAGCGCGAGCAGGCGCGCTACACGAGCGACTACAAGACGGCGGACAGGCTGCGCGACCAGCTCGAGCGGCATGGCGTCTCGCTCGACGTCAAGGAGCGAGAGGGCGGCGAGCAGGGGGCGAGTGGCGACGGCCTTCACGAGCCACTCGACGCCACGCGCGCGATTGCGGCGATCGAGAATGCCGAACGGGCGCTGATCGAGGGGGGGGGGGAGGAGGAGGAGCAGGGGCGCGCGGCGGCCGAGCCGGCCGAGCCGAGCGCGTCGCAGATGGAGGCTGAGGCCGGGGAAGGCGGCGAGCGCGTGCTTCCCGAAAAGGCGCGGCGGGAGCTCGCCAAGCACTTGCGCGCGGTGACGTCGCAGTCGGCGCGGCAGTGCGAGAAGGCGCTGCAGGCCAACGGCGACGACATCGAGCGCGCCGCCGACTGGCTCATCTCGCAGGCCGAGGCTGCGAGCAAGGGGTCGCCTGCTGCGGCGCCGGAAGAGGCGCCTTGAGCCGGCGCAGCGCCATCTGCCCCGACGCCGTCTCTTGCCGGACAAACGCACCTGCTGCCGCGTGCGCCGCTGTGACTGGCGTGGGGCGGTTTGCGCCGCTCGCGTACGCGGAGCGTGGCTTTGGGACTCAGTCTCGGTCCTCCGAACCCCTTTTCCCGCTCGCTCTGCGCTCTCTCTCTTTTGCCCCCTCCCCCGTGCTGCGCCCGGGCGATGCTACGCTGGCCCGCGCTTTGGCCGGCACAATAGGGAGCTCTGATGTAAGCGCCTCTGGGTGCCGCGTGTTCACTGCGCGTGAGAGTTTACACATGCTGGTTGTTGTTCGTCAGTTTTAACAGATTTGACGGCTTGTCCCGCGCTTCGCCCGCCCGCCACCACCGCCAGCTAGCCCGTCAGGCTGCGTGTGCAGCTGCACGGTGCACGCGGGCCTCGCGGGGGCCGCGGCGCGAGCGAGCTGCGCCTCGCTCAAAAGTCGAGACTCGCAGTCAGCTCGCGTTGGCTTTCTCGCCTGCTCGCGCTCTCTCGTGACTCGAGCTTGCCGCTGCGGTTGGCGTCCAGCCTGAGGAAGGTGTCCTGCACGAGCCGCAAATCCTCTGCCGAGATCTTCTCGAGCCGCAGCAGCATCGCGAGGCAAAACTCGTCGCGCGTCACGTACGAGTCGCTCGAGGAGAGCCGCCACGCCTTCATTGTTTCACCGGCGGTCAGCTCAAGCAGCTCCTCGTCCGCCAGCCCGCCCTTGTCCTTGCCGCGCGCAAGATGCTCCATTGCCCGCCGCTCGAGGCGCCGCCGCCGCAGTGCTGCCGGCAGCAGCGCGAGGGCGGTGAACAGCGTCGCCTGGCAGCCCACGCCGCCCAGCATGATGAGGCTCGCCACCACGCGCCCCGCATCAAAGCGCGGCACGAGGTGGCCATAGCCGACCGACGATAGCGTCACCACCGCCCAGTAGAGGCCATGCATGGCATCCCATGTCCCTGCAGCCATACTGCGTCAGTTAGCACTGTAGGCGAGAGCACGCCGAGCACCGCACTCGTTGCAGCTGCCGAGGGTTGCCACGCGTAACTGCGGGCGCCCGCGAGAGCGCGACGTTTGTTCTCGGTCTGAAAGAAAGAGCTCCGCGAAAATCACGCGCACCAACTCCAAGTAGAACTACAATTAAACAAAAACTCCAAAGCGGACAGAAGAATTTGGCCAGGGGTGAAAGCCCCCGAAGCGTTCACCGGCGTCCGAAGCGCCGCAAAACATGATAGCTGGGCTCATAAGTCCTCTCCTTCCTGTCGAGTCGCCTGGGCAAGAGTCCGACAACGACAGCTTGCCGGGTCAGGGCTGCACGTCCAGCCACGCATCGCGTGACGACGAGCAACCAGCAATCCTGCTCCTCGACGACAGCACATCGTCCTCGCATGCCAATCAGAGAAGGCAGGCAAGCCATCCCAGTGACTCCCGATCGACTCACAGCGAGCCCTCGGGTGAAGCTCCTGGCAAATATTGCGCTATCGCTAGTTGTTGCGCCCTGCGAACGACTAAGGCGACATATCAATTTCGGAGCGAAAAATCATGAAAATCGATGCGAAATTGATGATTTAGAGTCCATATCACCAAGTGCCAAGTGGTCCGGACCTGATCATCTCCTTGGGGGGGTCAAGCTCCCCCCCCCCTCCCAGGTAGATGATCATCTACCTGGGGGGGTCAGGACCACGAGACCAGCTCCAAGTCAGTGATTTTATTGCCGAGCCTGTAGATGTACGCGCCCGCGTAGAGAGGCCACTCGTTGTTGACCTTGGTGAAGGTGTAAATGGAAACGCCGTCCTTGGCGATGGAGACTACGCCCTGGTCAATGCGAAGCTGCAGAGTTGGCCGTTGGCCGGAAAAAGTGGCGACTATGCCTTGGTCACAGGGAGGGAAAGCACAATCCGTGTGGGGATAGATGTTTGCCCCATTTTGCACCCCGCTTGCTTGAAGGTACATGGTGTAGTCAATGGTATTGAAGGGATGGGACAAACCGGGCCCCCAAGTGCCATGCACGAGGTTCACCGAGACGGCCCAAACCGGATCCTGATCATCACCCGTCAGCTGGATGGCAACCTTATCGGTGGCGGCGATTGGCGGGGACGAGAGCCGTGCGTACCCCTCGTTCCATCCCGTGCCGCTGATGCGTTTCATGGTGCCCGCTGTTACTTCAATGATGTCCGGATCAAACACGTCAAAAAGGAGAGTTCCGGAGAGAGGCGGCGGGGAGGGAGACGTTGACGGCGGCGGAGGCGACGGCGAGGCCGACGGAGGCGGCGGGGACGGCGACACGGACGGCGGCGGCGCAGGCAACGCGGAGGGCGGCGGCGAGGGCGGCGGCGGCGAGGGCGGCGGCGGCGAGGGTGGCGGCGGCGAGGGCGGCGGCGGCGACGGCGGCGGCGGCGACGGCGGCGGCGGTGATGGCGGAGGCGGGCTTGGAGGCGGCGGCGAGGGTGGCGGCGGCGGTGATGGCGGAGGCGGGCTTGGAGGCGGCGGCGAGGGCGGCGGCGGCGGCGGCGGCGGCGAGGGCGGCGGCGGCGGCGGCGAGGGTGGTGGTGGCGGCGGGCCCGGAGGAGGAGGGGGTGGCGGCGGCGGGGAGGGCGAGGCGCCGCCGCCGGCACCACGAAAGCTCGAGCGCAATGCCACGGTCGAACTCTCGGTCTTGATGAGGCACTCGACGTTGTTCGCCGGCGCCTTGAACGCGCGCGTGATGTCGCCCTCGCACGTGAACAGCTTGCACATCGGCAAGTGCTTCTTGAGGTGCCAGTACTCGACGGCGGTGCAGGCCCTGGCGCCAGCCGGGAACTCCAGGCAGCGCTGCTCACACAGTTCGACGCTCTCGCCGAAGCCCTTGTACTTCTCCTGGCACTTGCCGCCGTTTAAGTCGCAGAAGCCGGCGTGACGTTCGAACCCGGGCGCAGCCGAAGCGGGCACGATGACAGAGTGGAGAAGCCCGTCGGAGCCGTGCGAGAAGTACAAGTAGGCGAAGGCGCCGCCGCTCGCGGCGACGAGGCAGATAATGGAGATGATGCAGAGCACGATCGGCCAGCAGAGCTTGGGCCACGAGAGCCAGCCGGAGGCGGAGACGGAGCCCTTCGGCGTGGCAGTCGTGGTCGTCTTGGGGTCGACCGTCTTGTTGACCGTCTTGGGGGTCTTGGGCTTGACCGTCGCGCCCTGAACAGGGGCGCGAGACTGGCTGTGAGCGGCGAGCAGGGGGCGGAAGCTGCACGTGCAGGCGGCTAGCACCGAGTTTGTGGCCGATGTGGAAGGCGCCGAGATTAGCCGAGAAACGAGGCCTCCTCGATGCCACGCTCGCAGCCTGCCCCACAGCTCCCAGATAGTTCCGCCGAAATATCCGAGCGAGTCGCCGTGCGAGAGGAGAGTGGGGTAACCTGGTTTGTGGAGCTCCCGCAGATGTCTAGACAGTCCTGAGCCTGTCCAGACAGCGTCCAGACAGCGTCCAGACAACGTCCAGACAGTGGCACATGGCTCCACTCTTCACAGTCAAGTCTCGTAGTCGTGGCTGGACGACACTGACAGCACCCCTGGCGCTGCCGAGGCCACTCCCCACCCACCCACCCACCCACCCACATGCCGCTTGCCGCCCTACTTGCGAACTTGCCGTTTTTTTTTGGGGGGGGGGGGGGGGGCGGTGCGTCTAGACAACAGAACTTAACAGAACTTGAGAACTTGAAGTTTTGAACTTGTAGCTTTGTCTAGACAGCTGTCTAGACAGGCGCTCTTCACAGACGGGTTAGCAAAGTGCCCGCGGAGAGGTCGGCAACTGTGGCGGCAATTGGGCAACGCCAACGTCGCAACGATGCTGCGGATAAGGGCAGAGCAAGCGTGGGCACGCATTGGTCAGGTGCCATACTGCAGCCATGAGCCCCGCGCCGCAGCCGATGAAGAAGCCGCGGGCCGGCAGTAGCCACGTCGACCCACCGCTGCGCAATGGGCAAAGCGCGAGCCCAGCAGTTCAGTCAGACATGAACGCTGCACCGAAGACGGCGGCCTCGGGGCGCGCGTGACCGAACGCGCTTGCGGCGCTGCCACGCCGTCCTTTCCCATCGCCGCCGAACCGCCCTCCCTCCGCCGCGACAGACGCCGCAAAGACGGCGCTTCTCGCCGCCCAAGCAACAGCAGCAGCTGTGGCAGCGAATCTTTGCGTCGCTGGTGCGCGCGGCGGCCTCGTCGCAGTCTGGCGGGCGCTTGCCTCGCGGACCAGGCGGCCGAGCAGGCTGTGATCGCGGCCGAGGTGGATTGGCTCGGGCGGGTGCCGCCTGGAGGCGCGCCGGCAAAGCAGCCTGCAAAGGCGGGGCGATCGGCGAGGCGGCGGCGCTCGCACCTGTGCAGCTGACGCGCCAGCCGCCTGTGCCTTCCGGCGGCCTGTGCGCAGCAGGTCTATCTATTCACACCTCAGACGATCTTCCACGTCCAGACAGCGTCCAGACAGCGTCCAGACAACGTCCAGACAGCGTCCAGACAGTGTCCAGACAGCGTCCAGACAGCAAAATCGGAGCGTCTAGACAGCTATACAGACAGTAATAGCACTTGAATGTACACAGCTGATTGAAGTAAAGGGGAATGATGCAGCTGCCTGCTCGAGGCTGCCTGCCAGAGCACCCGAGCAGGCGATTTTCCGCCCCCAAAGTTGATGTGAAATCGTGGCTGAAAGTCACGACTAGCGCAACTGTTAGGCCCAAGGTTAATGTTAAACAGCTCTAGCCGGCTGTGTGGGGATCGCACGTGTTTACGTTACGTGTCTCCTTACGCGATGCACTCTGACCGCGCAGGCTGTCTGCTAGTGCCCGGTGCCCGTGTGATGCGGCGACTGTGGCGGCGTTACCGCCGTAACTGTCCGTCGCCCCCGGATCGGCGCCGCCACGCAGCAGCGCGGCGACGATGGACTCGTTCCCGACGGAGGCGGCGAGCATGAGCGGCGTTCGGCCGTGTGCGTTGCGCGCGTTCGTGTCGGCGCCTCGGGAGAGGAGGAGCTCGGTCGCACCGAGGTTGCCCTGCATCGCTGCGCAGCCCAGACAAGTGCAGCCCGGCATCTCGGCGAAGATCTCTGCAAAGTAGTCGAAGCGCTGCGTCCGCCGCCAGGCGCTACACAGGAACAGGACGGCGGCGCAGAGGGCGCGCGGCTGCCGCCTCGGCACGGCGGCGTCGACGGAGCAGCCGGCGTCGAGGCACGCGCGCAAGGTGGCGACGTCGCCGACATTTGTGACGGCGGAGAATGCGAGCGGCATCCCAAAGCTGCCAGGCGCGTCGAGCTCGTCCGGCCGCGCCTCTGCTCTCAGCACCTCCGCCACCACTTCCGCCCGCCCGAAGAGGGCGGCGCAGCAGAGCGGCGTGGTGCCAAGCCGGTCTGTGATCGAGACGGCGGGCGCGCCGTACCGGCTCACAAAGTACTGGATGAGCATGGGGTGCCCGCCCGCAAAGGCGAGGTGCAGCGGGGTGAGCCCCGTCGCGGCGTCCCGCCGGAGCGGGTCTGCCCCTGCGTCAATCAAGAGCGCGACGATCTCGGGCGCGTCGCGCAGCCTGCAGAGCCGGTGCAGGATGGTCTCGCCGGCGAGAAAGTCGAACTCGGGCCAGGCAGCGGAGAGGGGCACCTCGACGTCCGCGCCGGCAGCAACCAACTCGCGGACCAGGTCGCCGCGGCAGGCGAGCGCGGCGAAGCGCAGCGGCGTGAGTCCGCTCCGCCGCTCTTCGTGGATCGTCCGAAAGCGGAGGCGGTCGAGCCACGCCTCGAGAGGCTCCTCGTCCACCGCCCCGCCGTCGCCCGGTGTGCCGGCGAGAAGCCAGTGCCGCAGGCTCGTCAGCAGGCGGAACCACAGCAAGTGCCTGCGGCGGGCGCGCTCGCCGCCGCGCTCGCGCTCGAGGCACTTGAGCGCGTACTCTGCGCGCGTGCTCACGAGCTCGCCGATGGCGACGCCCAGCTTCGCCCGGTCGCCCGCAAAGCTAAAGTCGCCGGTCCCGACCGGCGTGCTGAGCCAGTTGAAGGCAGCCTGGCCGCACGCGCCGTACGTGAAGCAGCCAGCATTCGTCGCCACGAGCTGCCACTTGGGGCGCGGCGACAGCGCGTTAGCGAGCTGCTCGAAGCGGCACCAGCCCCTTCCAGCCCACCCGCAGAGGTCCCGCATGCCCTGCTCGGCCACCTCGTGCCTCCACGTGCCGGCGAGCACGAGGAAGAAGGAGGAGGAGGCGATGAAGGCTCCGATGGAGGCGACCGCCTGCATCTGTAGGTCGTGGTTGGCCTGAGGGATCGAAACGTAGTCCAGCCAGAGGAAGCCGTCGGCGAGGCATCCACTCAAGCGAGAGGCGCTGATCCTCATCTTGCCCCACAAGATACGCTGCAGGTACCACTCGTTCACACTCATCGTCCCGGCGATGATTCGGCTGAGGATGGCCTTGAGAGCCTCGAACTTGACCCCGCTAGGGTCTGGGTGTCGCTCACCAAGCCAGGTGTGAGAGACAAACATCACGTCGCCCAAGCCCGATTGCCACTCCACCAGCAGGCCACGCGCCGCCACCTCCTCGTGCGCTGGAAGCGGCGACTCGAGCTTCACAAAGTCGCGGATCTTGATGACACACATTGGGTGCTGCCGCGAGGCGTCGAAGGCATCACGATCGGGGTCCTTTCCGCCTCGCTCAGAGCCGCGCCGCCGGGCTTCACCATCGGTCGTCGGGTGGCGTGCGAGCCGCGACATGCCTTGACGTCACTGCGCGGCCAGGATGAGCTTGCTTGCCCAAGGGATCCCCCAAGGTGGCCATTCGTCAGCAACCTTTTATTTTTTATTTTTGAGAGCGCCTTCGTTGTTAATAGTACAAACCCAATGGTCCTCTGCGAGCGGTCCTTCGTTGCAGTCGCACACACGCACACGCCACACCGCACCGCGCGCCCGCCCACCGCCCCGCCCAGGCGGGAAAGAGATGAGGGGATGGGACAGCAAAGGAGGAACCCCATCGGAGGGGGCCGGACGGAGGCGTACCCCGAGGGCCCCGCTCTTTCCCTCGCATAGCGGCCACTCTTCGGATCGCTGGTCGAGCGACCCGGGGGATGCCCCGCGCGCCTGACCCAGGCGCGAAAAACGAATCTGCGAGGCGTGGCCGCTTATGCGGCCCGATGGGGAGGAACGGGGCGAGCCCCCTCCAACCCACCCGCGCTAGGTCTCGGGTTTGACGCATGGGGTCACTCCCGCGAAACTCGTGAACTAGCCGGGGCAGTCGGAGAAGTGGCAACTCCGTGCACTGACGGTCGGCCGCCAGAAAACACGCCTCCGTGGCTCGGGTTACACCAATCCTCGCTACCCAACGCGGCAAAAGGATATCCACCTCGAGAACCTCGAGAACGGAGCTAAGTGCCTCGCCGTCCTCGCCGGAGTCGCTTAGGCGGCTCCAGTGGTGTACCTGTGTTAGTGCCAGTGCGCGCCAGTCCCGTGCCTAGTCCTGTGCCCAGTGTTGTGCGAGGGAGTCTTGAGCCGAAGCGACCAGCCGTCGCAGGCCCGAAGGCTGTCCCTGTTCGTCCTGGTCATGTCCGCCCGCCTCTTCCGCACCTGCGTGATTGCCGCCGCGGGCAGCGCGGTCGCTCTGCAGCGCGGCCGGCCGTTTGCTGGCCGTCGCTTCTTTGCGTCCGCCACCATGGCTGCGCCGGCGGCCGCTTCAGAGCGGGCCGCCCGCGCCGCGAGGCTGAGGCAGAAGCTGTCCGCCGCCAGAACGCAGTCGGCGGCGCCCGTCGCCGCCTCGCCGCAGCGGCAAATCCTGCTCGACTCGGCGACAGAGCAGGACTGGGACGCGGTCGTGGCGGCGCTCGAGCCCTTCATGAAGGAGAATCGCGTCGCGCGGCTGCGCGAGATGCTGGACCGGCGGCGCGGCGGCCTCCACCTCGTCCTCGAGAACATCGGCGACCCGCACAACGCCGCCGCCGTCCTGCGCACCGCCGAAGGGCTCGGTGTGCAGCACGTCCACGTCATCGAGTCCATCAGCGACTTTCACGTGACGGACCAGTTTGCGGGCTCTGCAGCCAACCGAGGCCGGCCACGCGCTGCCGGCACCAACCTGGTGTCGATGGGCGCGTCGCGCTGGCTCACCGTCTCCCGGTACACCAGCTCGCGCACCTGCCTGGCGGCGCTGAGGGAGCTGGACCTGCAGGTGCTGACCTCGGACTGCCCTCCGCTCTCGGACGAGGAGGGCTCCGGCGTGGAGGAGGAGACTGCGCAGCAGGCGCAGGGGGAGGGAGGCTGGCAGACGCACAAGAGCCACCAGTTCGAGGCGCGGCCGATCGACGCGCTCGATTTTGGCGCGCGGCCGGCGGGCGCCGCCCTTGTCTTTGGGAACGAGCGGCGCGGCGTCTCCAAGGCCTTTCTGGAGCGCGCCGACGGCTCCTTCTTCCTGCCGATGTGCGGCTTCACGCAGTCCTTCAACATTTCGGTGGCGGCAGCCATGTCACTCTGGGCCGCAATCGCTTCGGGACACTTCCCGGAGGGCTCACTGCCCTCCGAGGCCAAGGCGCGGCTCATGGCGCGCTGGCTGCTGCGCGACGTCAAGGCGGCGAAGCCCATCCTGCGCGCCGCGGGCATCGAGGTCGACGAGTTTTGAGGCCAGGTGTGGGCCACCGAGACATGGGGCCCCTTGACCAAATCTCAATGGCGGTGCTGTGAGAGTGGCTATTCTAGAGTACAACCTTCGTGAGAAGGTGTATTCTATATCTAAGAGAGGTGGGCGGTTTTTCTTTCCGACAAGAACCACTTATGCTTCCGACAGGTTGGCACCGAGTACCGGCCACCGCCTCGGTATATACGAAATCCGCGGCACCAACTTCGGATTCCCGGAATATGCGGAGATCGGCCACGGCGTCTCCCCCCCTCTGCCTCTCCCTAAGATGCCCTATGAGCTATGTGCCGCACCCCCCTCCAAAGTCCCTCTGCTCCGTGCGCACAATGCCGCTCTCCCCGCATGCTAGCTCGTTCACCGTCTGCCACGCGACGCCACAGCGGTGTGGAGAACGACGGACAAACGCTGCATTTGCCATTTGCAGGCCCCACCCCCAGGCCGTGCCAGTTGGCCCGCAGTTCTTGGTGTCCATGTGTGACCTCGTCCAGGTGCTGAACGTGCGAAAGTTTGTTGCTCAGCTGGTTCGCCGCCTCCCTCGGGCGTCCGCACCCTCGTCCGCCCCCGCCTCCGCCTCCTCCTCCTCCTCCCCCTCCTCCTCGTGAGACGTGAGGGCCGTGTCAGGGTCCACCAAACTGTGAATTTCCAGAGAGAATTTTGAAACCCAGCAAGAAATCACGACTCCCTCATCTTCTTGAATTTCCACAATTGTGACATGAATAGAAGATATTCCCGAGAGTAGAGAGAAAGAAAGAAAACGGACATCCCCAGCTAGGGCTGGGTCGAGGACAATTCAAGCCCAAGCCCCCAAGCCCCCAAGCCCTCGCAGTGCTGAAGACACACATGAGGCGCCACTCTCTCACACACACCCCACTCTCCTCTCGCACGGCGACTCGCTCGGATATTTCGGCGGAACTATCTGGGAGCTGTGTGGGGCAGGCTGCGAGCGTGGCATCGAGGAGGCCTCGTTTCTCGGCTAATCTCGGCGCCTTCCACACGTCTGAGAGAGAGAGAGAGAGAGAGAGAGAGAGAGAGAGCTTCAAGCGCGCTCATCTCGATCGTCAAGGCGTCGCTACGCGCGGTCTTCCGCGGGGGGAGCTTCGTCGACGGGTGCGGGACTGCGGCGCAGACAGTGCTGCGGCAATGCCTCCGGCTGCTGCGGCGAGTGGGGTGCTGCTCGCTGCGATGGCGAAGAACTCGTCTCGTCACACGCCAAGGGCTTACGCTCTGTCGAGACGTGAGGCGTATGCGCCCAGGAGGGGAGGGCGCATGCGTAACGACGCTGCTAGAGATGCCTTTCGGGGCCCAGAGATAAAACTTCTGATGCCATGCGTGACCTAGTAGTGTCCCCAGCTATGGGCGTGTCCACGTTGGAGCCAGGTGTGGTGTGGACGCGAGAATAGCTCCGCCGTTCATGGAGGCAACCGATGCGAGTCGACTGGTGTGTGTCGTCGTGGTTTCGTATCAAGAATTCTCTCTCTCTCTCTCACACGTCTGGCGGCGTGATGGTGTGGCAGTAGTCGGGCGAGAGCGAAGAGATGACGACGATCTCCGTCTTGATACTTGAAGATGACGGAGGCACAAAACACAAACACAAAAGAATTTGACCAACTCCCTCGCACGACACTAGGCATGGGCTGGCGCGCACTGGCACTAAGAAACACAGGTACACCACCGGAGCCGCCTATGCTACTCCTGCGAGGAAGGCGAGGCACTTAGGTCCGTGACCGAAACACATCGACGACACGCAATCTCAGGAATGCTGCTGCCCCTGCCCCTTCGCCGTCGGGGGGTTGATGGAAAAGATCAGCGAGACCTCGAGAGAGTGTGCCGAAGGCGCTCTTTTTGATCGAGCCGTGTGAGAGCTCCGTCGGTGCCCCGCGCCCTCGCACTCAGGAATGCCCCTGCCCCTCCCTCCTCGCCTCCTCCCCTCGCCCCGCGCGATGCGGCGCGTGTTGCCGTTTGCGCGAGCGTGCCCGGCCGCTTCGCCCAATCTCCCAAGCGCTGCAGCGCGCTCGTGCCGGGCTGCCCGCCGTGCTGCGACCGCCGCGCGAGCGGCTCGATCCGAGGATCGAGCGCCGCGAATCTGGCACAATCGGATTGCCGGTCGGAGCTGAGCGCGGCGCCGCGAATCGCCTCCATGCCTCCTGCGCTCCCGCGACGCCCGAACCAAACCCGTGCCATGCTCATCCCATTTTACGCTGCTGACGCGCCCTCCGCCGCCTGCGCGCCTCGCAGATCCAAAACAACGTGAGCGAGGCGGGTGTGCCGCGGAGTCCTTGGCGCTGGTACTCAAGTTGTGTACGCTGCGAGTAGGTGCGGCCCTCTTTCCCCTCCCCCTCCCCAAGTTTCACGGCCCGCAAAGACGCTCAGAGCAGAGAGAAGGAGCACTTGATGGCCTGATTACGATGTGCAGCAATCAGAGAGGAGATTAGCCGAGATTCATGCGAGATTTAGCCGACGTCTCGTCCGTTAGTGCCTGAGATCGCCCCTCCTCTCATAGGTACGAGCAAAAACTCGATCGGCATCATGTCAGAGAACCAGATGACAGTGAAGGTCGGCATCGTGTCGGCCAAAGACGGCCTCATCAATGTCGTCAACTCCGAGTCGAAGTCGCCTCCGCTCCTCGGAGCTAAGGCGGTGCGTGTGCGCTTGTCGCAGAGCTACCATCTCCTCCCAACACGCTCCCATTCTCCCGCTCGCCGACAGGCGAGCGGCGCCAAGAACGCACCCGCTGAGGACGTGACCGTGGCCGAGTCCGGCGCGTCAATCAAGGAGTTTCCGGTGGAGGAGCCCGCCCCGGCGGCGAGCGCCTGGCATTCTGCGCACGTGCGTCTGCCGACCCACTCCTTCATCCGTCCCGCGTGATGCGTAGGGCGTCGCCGACTGGAACGTCTCGACCAAGGAGGTTCCAGAGGAGTTTCCAGATCCGGCCGGCGAAAAGGCCGTCGGCATCCCGCCCGAGAGCGAGCCCGGCCCGCTCAAGGACGGCATTGACGCGGGCGGCGGCAACGTCGCGGGCGAGTTGTCGCCGATGAAGTCCTTCGCGAAGGTCGGAATCGTGCCGGCTGACGACGGCCGCATCACGATCGTCATCTCCGAGTCGGTGTCGCCTTCGCTCCTCGGAGCCAAGGTGCGCGTGCGCTCGCCAGGATCGTTATCATCCCTCTCCCGTCTCTGAAAGCCTGTGCGTACTTTCCCTCGCCCACGCCACAGGCGTGCGGCGTCAAGAACGTCAAGGACATCCCCGTGGCAAAGTGTGGCACGGAGGACGTCCTCAAGAAGGACCCGGCCGCGGAAAAGGCGCCTGACGCGGGCCCGGTCGACTCGGACAAGGCCAAGGCCATGTTCGCCGCCCACGCGCCGAGCCCGCCCGCCGTTTTCTGGTCCAAGTTTGAGCGCCCGGCCGCCGGCGCCATCAAGGGCGCCCTCAAGAAGGACATTCCTGCCGCAAAGACTGGCGCGGAGGCTTCCGTTGACGAGACCGGCGTCATCAAGAACGACCCGGCGCTCGAGCCGGTCAACAAGATCGACACGGCTCTAAAGCAGGCGGCGGTTTGCGGCGAGACGCTGCCGTCGATCAAGGAGTTTCCGGAGGAGGAGCCCGCCCCAGCGGCGAGCGCCTCCCAGCACCATTCCGTGCACACACTGTGGTCGACCCCATGACTCTGTCGTACGTCGCGCGCAGGGCATCGACGAGTGGGCTCTCAAGCCGGCGGCGGCCGGCGGCGAGATGCAGCCGTCGATCAAGGAGTTTCCGGAGCCCGCCCTGGCGGCGAGCGCCTTGCTTCTGCGCCGTGCGCCTGCCGACCACCCCTTGACCCCACCCCGCTTTCCATTGCGTAGGGCGACGACGGCTGGACCGTCTCGGCCAAGGAGTTTCCAGAGGAGAAGCCCGCCCCGGCGGCGAGCGCCGCATTCTGTGCCGTGCGTCTGCGGGCCCACTGACGGACCCCGTCCCGCCTTTGATGCGTAGGGCGAGCCCGACTGGATCGTCTCAACCTCGCGCAACAAGACCGAGCGCAAGGGCGATGTCACGTCCGACACCAAAAGCAGTGGTCTCACCGGCGGGCCCTCCTACTGCCAACCGGGCTCGAAGGCGCAGTGAACACAACCGCCTCGAGCGTACGCTCAAACACGAGCCGAGGGTGGAGGAGGGGCGGCGGCGAAGAGGCGGGAGAGCTGGGTCCGTGCGCTCTGCTGCTGGGGGGGTCGGGACCCCCCCCCCCCCAGCAGCAGCGCTCTGCTGCTGGGGGGGTCAGGACCCCCCCCCTAGCAGCAGGGATGGCTTTAGATGTGCAGGGGGGGTAGCGAGCAGTGTGCGGCCGCTCCAAGGACGGCGAGATCATCACCCCCCCCGAGGCCCCGCCCACCAAGCAGTACTGCGACAACCAGGCCGCTCTTGCCGCACGCCTGCTTTTCGCTGCACATGCTGAAGCCGCCATGCTGAAAGCTTGTGCTGTGAATCCCCAGGGCCTCCAGGGCTCGCACCTCAACCTCTCACAGACCAGCGCACAGCGCAGGAGGTATTTTCTTCTCAATAACAAGGCGGTGATTTATCCCACGCGGTTTTCTCTTCTCGACAGCGTCTCTGAGCATTTGGGACTGCACGCCGTCCCGATCGAGTGAGATCCACGGTGAGCGCCCTGCCGCGCCCGCCGCCCAACGCGAGGGCCGGGGCCCCGCGCCGCTGAGCCCGCCCCCCGCCACTCCCTCTCCCTCCCCTCCCTCCCCCTCCCCGCCCGCGCGACGCGTGCAGGGGCTCGCGCCACCGCCCGAGCCGCGCCTCCGCCCTCCCCCTGTACTCTGTCGCGGCGCGATCCCCGGCCAATGCAGGCGCCTTGCCTCACCCCTCTCACGGGCGGCCCCCATTCTCTCTGCTCTGCAGGACGCGCGCCGAGAGGCGCTACATGGTCGACTTCAATGAGAGCGAGGGCGAGTCGGCTTTCTTGGTTGTGAGATCAACAAAGGGCGTCTGGTTCGACAACCCCCACGTGTTTCATCGGAGCCTCGCAAAGGTGCCAATCAGCTTTTGTTTCGCGGAGGGGGCCCAGGTTCAGACCAAGCTCGGGCCAACGGCTTCCGTCAAGGTCGGTGGCTACTTCGCTTCCAGTGCGGATTATGAGGAGTGGTATCAGCGCCGCCGCGCGAGCCTGACGCTGCCGCCTTTGCTCGGAGCTGAGGTGCGCACTTTTACGCCAGGATCGGCATTGTCCCTGCGGTGACCCCGTCTCCAAACATTTACGTTTCTCCCTCGCGCAGGCGTGCGGCGTCAAGAACGACGTCGTCGTGAAGGAGGAGGCCGCCGCCGAGGAGGCCGCCTCCGAGGAGGCCGTCGTCGCCGAGGAGTCCGCCACCGAGGAGGCGACCATCAAGCCCGCCGCCGCCGAGGTGTCCGCCGTCGCCAAGGAGGCCGCCTCCGAGGAGCCCGTTGCCGAGGAGGCTGCCAAGGAGGTCGAGAAGCCGGCCAAGACCGTTTCCAACACGCCCGACCCAGCGGCGAGCGCGCCGCAGCATTCTCCTGGCACTCCTCGCTCTCCCACCGGTAATAATCTCCCTTCCCGCGTGCCCCTATCGCGCTTGCAGGACACCACCTGCTACCCGGGCCTGCCCACGCCGAAGGCGGCGGGGAAGAGCGGGCCCGCGTCGGCCCGCAGCGACTCCGCACCGGGCTACGTGGACGGCGTCGAGGCTGCAGTCCGCCGGCTGGGCGAGAGCGTCAGCTACCAGGCTACGCCCGGCGACGGCAAGAAGTCGCCGTCGCCGGGAGTCCCCACCTCCGGCGGCATTGCGCCCGTGGCGCCCAAGCCCCTTGGCGCGGTCGCGGGCGCGGGGCAGGCTGAGGCCGAGGCCGCCAAGGAGCGCGAGCACTGGGAGGGGCGGCTCAAGAAGGCGAAGGCCGCGCTCGATCTCATTGCCGAGCGACGGGAGAAGTGGGCGGACTTGCAGTCGCGGCGCTCGAGGAAGTGCCGGCGCAAGGCAAGGCGCTGGCGCAAGCCGAAGACTGGCAGGAGCCACGGTCGCGGCCGCGGCCGCCGCCCGGACCGGCGCCGCGAGCCGCAGACCACGTCCGGCAAGGCGCCATTCGCCGCTGGCACGTGCGGCGCCGTCGCTGGCACATGCGGCGCCGTCGCTGGCACGTGCGGCGCCGGCGGTCGCGCCGCCCTCAAGGCGGCGGCCAACTGCGTGCAGGGCGGCTACACGAAGGCCGAGGGCGCCTTCCGGTGGCTGCTCCTCGTCTGCATGCCCGCCTTTGGCCACTGCGCGTCCGCCGTGCCTAGCCCGACGGCGGTGGCCTCGGCCTTCTCGTCTGCCACCATTTCGTGGCTCACGGCGGGTCCGCTGCAGGTCGCTGCCACGGTCACTTCCGTAGCCGTGATCGGCACGGTAAAGTGGCGCCGCAAATCAAAGGCCCGCCGTTTCGGCTGGTCAAGCTTGCTCGGCATTCTTCTCTGCTTGGCCACCGCCTTTGGCGGTTTGGTCACCGTCACTGGCGGCACCGCGCTTGTCGCAACCTCAACCGTGCTGCCAGACGTCACTGCGCTCCCGACGAGCCCCGCTACCCCAACCGCGCGCCCGCCGCACCCAATGTCTTTCTTAGTGCTCCTTGCCTCGGCTGCGCTCGCTGGCGTGGGACAAGCCCAGCAAACCGGCGACTTGAGCGGCTGGGCCACGTCGGCCGACGCCTCGCAGCGGCTCGAATACTTCGATGCAGGGGCGCTGCCTTCGCACAATCGATTCCGAAAGCAAGATCCGCGCTTCACGCACACAGAGCGTGGCTTTGTCACGTGGAACGCACTTCGACTGGGTATCACAGTCGAGGCGGCATCACTGCGCTACAACACGTCGACGGAAAGCTTCGATGGTGGGTATCGCGGCGATGAGTATCGCACCTTCTGCGTATCGGCGTACAAGGCACTCAGCGTCCTCGCCACCGATGCGCCATCGGAGATGTTTGATTCGTACCGCCTTTTCGCCGCGTACCACACTCTCAGGCTCATCAGCTACAATGATGCCACTCACAGCTGTGCGCTTCCGATACATCAGGAGATGGCCGTCGGGCTCGCCAGTGCCTTTGATGCAAGCACGCTGATTGAGATCGTCGACTTTGGAGCCGGCATGGCGCAGGAAAGCCGCTGCATCGCTGAGATCCTGCGTGTGAAGCACGGGCGCACGGCCAGGCTGCACCTCTTCGACATCCCGACACCTCGCAAGAGCTTGCTCGACTTCACGTGCCGCAAATTCGATGGCTTCCAATGCATCGTGCACGACGTCCTCAACTCGACTAAAATTCCACCTCTTGCTCACGCCGTGTTTGCGACTGAAGTGCTCGAGCACATGTATCCGCCCCAAACGATGGGCTTCCAAGAGGAGCTGGCACGCGCTCTCGTGCCGCGTGGTCTGTTCCGTGGCAACGTCGGAGATCATGGGAAGGAGTTCATGCACGTGAATCCGAATACCGCCAAGTCCTGGATTGGTTGGCTCAAGCAGCATGCCTTCCGCAAGCTTCGTGGCGGTCTGTACCAACGAAGCGGGACACTCGTGGTGTGAGGCTGATGCCGATGGGGGATGGCTCGCTGCTGAGACAGTGACTGAGGGGAATGTCTCGAATGAGGCACGGGGAATGAGACGGTGATGTGGGACGAATCTGGTAGCGGGCGGGCGCCTGGGCTTGTCGCGTGTTAATTGAAGCTTACTGTGAGCACGGCGTCCTGTTTGCACAACATGCATGTATGGTCCTTCAGGACTGGGCGGTCGTAAATTAAGTGGACTGTGATAGGTGACCGCTGGCGGTCGCCGCCGCCGTGGCGTGCGCCGTGCGGCAGGAGCAGTGCACCGTGACCGGGTCGGGACCACACTCGTACAGTATCGGCGAAGAGAATGCGTAGTGTCGCCGGCATGCGTCCGGCGGCGCTCCACCCCCACCTGCCACCACCCCGAGCGCCGCCGCCACCGCCACCCCGCCGGCGAGCAAGGCTGCGCGCTGAGCTGCACACCCACGCCCGCACACGCCACGGCGCGCCGGCGGCCACCACCACCGCCGCGAGCGGGAGCGCCACCGCCACACGCCAACGCAGGGATGTCCCTTACGAGCGATCGTGGAGTTCCCGGCGAATGCGGGTGCGTGGCACCACGACGGCACCGCGACAGCGCCACGACGGCAACGATATCCAGGAGATAAACGAGCTCCTACTCGAGAAGAATGCCATTGATGCAGCCGCCGAGAAGAGCACTACGCAGATCAGCATGGAGCAAACCATAGCTACCAGCGGCATGTCTGGGGCCATCGTTTCGATGAGGCGTCTGAATGAGACCATCCACCAAGCCGGAATTGACTTTCAGGATTTGCTCGATAAGTACTACGCACAAACGAAGCTGGAAGCCATCTTTAAGCTTGCCTTTGCTGTCGCGAACCTGGCCACAGCCTCTCGTGCCCCTCTTGGGATGATCAAAGACATGTGGAAGAAGAAAAAAGCGGGCGTGAAGATAAGTAAGGCGATAGAGGCAGGCACAAAGTTCGCAAAAAGTGCCAAGAACGTGAGCAAAGCAGCCTTGGCACTCATATCGGCCAACAGAAAACTACGGGACAAGAAGTTTCCCTCGAGTACCGCCGTCACATTGACAAATAACGTGATGAAGGACCTCGCGGACGTGCCGATCCCGGACGACATCCCAGACGGCGAGGAGATGGCAACACTCCAAGCGGCACTCGACAGTCTGAACAAGGAGCTGCCGCAGATGGGCTTGGGCTTCTGGACGGAGTACTACGCTAACATGAAGGAGTCATACAACGAGTATCTGTACGCAAGCCCTTGAGTGAGCGAACAAGCCCTGCAACGCAGTCCTGTCACGCCCCCCCCTCCCCCCCCACGCAGCACGGGTTACCACCCGTCCATCAACGGTGCGGCGCAACACATCATCGATTTGATCGCCGCGCAGAAGGACTACGGGAACGACTTCGTCAATCAAGGGAGGCTACATTGGAGGCTGGCAGCAGTACCTAATTGATGCTCAGACCATTAACATCTCCAGCACGCCCCCCCCCCCCTCCATCTAACCATATGTTGCGAATTGCGTATCGGCGGCTCAGCGGCGGCGCCTGAGCGCGGGAGGGGGCGGGGAGGGTACCCGCCACCGTCTGGTGGTGCGGGGCGACGGGC
>NW_005200088.1:933361-953847 GCF_000372725.1 Emiliania huxleyi CCMP1516 | reverse complement strand
TAGTTCACTGCGTGTGTGCCCTAGAGAAGGGCACAGCCGCGCCGCAATAGCGCGCGCCCCCCTGACCGCGGGCCGGGGCCGAATTGTGTCTCCGCGCCCTCCGAGGCGCGGTCTCGGTGTCGCTTCCGCCGCTGTTCACTATTTTTATGTGCATTAAGCTGTCTAATGAGTGCACCCGGTGCCTGGGTGCGGCTGCGCTTGCGGGTAGCGGCGCGGGGCGCCGTCGCGCGCGTCTCCGACGCGCCGGCCCACGAACGGCGAACCGCGCGTTCCGGGGGGCGTGCGGTTCGGCCGTGGGAGGCCTCTCGCGCCCCGAGGTCGGCCTCGACGCGGCTCCCTCGGGCCGGGCCCGTCGCCCCGCACCACCAGACGGTGGCGGGTACCCTCCCCGCCCCCTCCCGCGCTCAGGCGGCGCCGCTGAGCCGCCGATACGCAATTCGCAACATATGGTTAGATGGACCCCCCCCCCCCCCCCCGGGACAATGCACGAGACCTCGAGAGGGGTTCTCGTAGTGCCGAAGGCGCTCTTTTTGATCGAGCCCAAAACTCGAACCCCCCTCCACTCAGCCCAGGAAAGCCCCTGCCCCTCCCTCCTCGCCTCCTCCCCTCGCCCCGCGCGATGCGGCGCGTGTTGCCGTTTGCGCGAGCGTGCCCGGCCGCTTCGCCCAATCTCCCAAGCGCTGCAGCGCGCTCGTGCCGGGCTGCCCGCCGTGCTGCGACCGCCGCGCGAGCGGCTCGATCCGAGGATCGAGCGCCGCGAATCTGGCACAATCGGATTGCCGGTCGGAGCTGAGCGCGGCGCCGCGGGTCGCCTCCATGCCTTCTGCGCTCCCGCGACGCCCGAACCAAACCCGTGCCATGCTCATCCCATTTTACGCTGCTGACGCGCCCTCCGCTGCCTGCGCGCCTCGCAGATCCAAAACAACGTGAGCGAGGCGGGTGTGCCGCGGAGTTCCTTGGCGCTGGGACTCAAGTTGTGTACGCTCGGAGGTGCGTTCGTGCGCTCCCCCCAAATGCGCGGTTCGGGATATCGGGAATCAACCAGACCTGGCTGGAGAACTGGTATTTAGACGGTATTTAGATAGACGGTAGAGAGAGAAAGTGTTAGCGGTAGATCTATCGCGCTCAAATCCGCCAAGCTGTGTGTCGCCCCCAGCCCGTCACAGTCGGTCATAGCAACAATGCCGCGCAACGTCCGCGCCGGACCTCCACCTCTACAGCACCCGCCGTTCGCCGCGTTGTGCATGCCGGGAGCGCTGCGAGTGCCGGTGGCAGCAGAGCGCAAGGGCGGTGGTGTGTCGGGCTTCCTGCCTGCGAGGAACACCTCGATGCTCGAGCCACACTGGGAAACGCTCAAGACGTTCGTTCGATCGCTCATGATCGGCGCAGATTGGCACGGCCTGCACGCGATCGTCATCTCCGACTCGCCCATCCTCGCCGATGCGACGACGGTGCTCGCGGGAACGTGGGGGCTGCCGCCCGCCCAGGTGCATGCGGTGAGCGCGCTCGCGACGCCCGACGAGCTCGTGGAGCAACGCTGCAACGACAGCTCGCCGGCGTCGCAGGAGCTGCGCTTCACGCTCGAGAGCATGCCTTTGGTGAAGCAACAGGTCTATCGAGGGCGCCGACCAACGATGGCGGAAACGACGGCCTTGCACCTGCGCTCATACTTCGCGCAGTGGAGCAAAATGGATGCGTGCGCGCCCGTGATTCAGCGGATTGAGGCGCGGGCTCGCGCGCCCTTTCGCTTCGTCGTGAAGATGCGGCCCGACTACCCGTTCCGACGCGGCCCGGCGCTCGCGTCGCTGCAGGACGAGAAGGTCATGTACTCGCGGTGGCGGTGCGCTGACAGCCACGCCGTGCCGCGCTCGTACAGGAGCTACCAGACCCACTCGATCAAGGGAGCCGTGTTCTCGACAGGGCCGGACCCGGTCGTCGACAGCGAGCAGCAGGGCTGCGCGCAGAGCAGGAGGGAGGCGGAGTACTGGCCAGGGACGCCCGCCTCGATCCTGGACGACATGTTCGTCGTGGCGCCGCGCAAACTCGCGGCCATCTTCCTCCTCAACGCCGGGAGCCTCCCGTGCCCGGTCTCAGACGCGCGCGTGCTGGCGCTCGTCAACAGCTCGCAGTGCGGCGGGCGGGCGTGGGCCGAGTGCTGGTTCACGGCGCACGTGGCGATGCAGATGCGCGTGCCGCGTGTGGGCGGCAGCTTCGTCGGGCCGATCCCGGTCATGTGGGGCACGCAAGGCGGCGTGAGCGGAAACCCGGTCCACGGGGTGCTGGGGTGGGGCGGGTACGGGCGCGGCTTCCCGCTGGTGGACCAGTGGCCGGGCCCGCCGGACTAAATGTAAGCATGCAATTGTGCATTTGTACACCGAGTCCACAACGGGCACACGGCACCTCCCCGTCAACACGCGCCGTGCAATAACGTTGTGTTCAAAGTGGTCAGACGCATCAGCTTACGGATCACGCCGCGGGTGTCAGCCGCAGCAAGTCCCTCACCTCGCGCAGCATGCGCACACGCGCCGCTGGCACTGAGATACGGGGTGTGGACCCTGAGTTGACCAGGGGTTGTGCGCTGGGCCCTCCTGCTCGGCTCCAGCCAGTAGACAAGTCTTGTCATCAACAGAGTAGATGGATCTGACCTCGGGGCCGATGTGACCAAGCGCTGGAAGCGTGGTTTTACCTCACACCCACGGTCTCACAGTGTGCCGGCAGTCGCCGAGCAGTGTCGCTCACACAAGCCGCAGCACAAGTGACTGAGGGCCAGTGAGGGCGAGCCCATCGCTGTCACAGCTGTGGCAGCCGCACAGTAGGCTGTGTCAACTGTGCAGAGTGTGTGAGCAGCAGAGGAGCTGCTCTCCAGGCTTCAGGCGCAAAGAGCTGCATGCCACCGAAAGCGCTGTCGAGGTTCGCCGAGCGCGGCGAAATCCGGGGACGCCGTCACCGACGAGCGCGTTGGACTTTTCACTCCGGACAAAGACCGCTGCACAGCGGACGGTACGGGCCGTGCAGCGGTCATAGCGGCGAGGCGCGGGACCGTCTGTGGCGAGGTGGGTCGCGTCCCCGGATTTCCTCAACTCACGGTCCGCTCCCTCTAGATGCAGGTTGTCGCGCCTGCGACGGTGTATCATTCACTTTATGCCACCGTTGCATATCCGGATATGCAACGGTGGCATAAAGTGAATGACACACCGTCGCAAAACTGCGTCGCAAAACTGCATTGGGTCTCGAGTTCGAATCCCGCAGTTCGACTCGGCGCAAAAAACCCAGACGGGCGTTGTCACTGGTTCGAAACCCACCTTAGCGTTCACCTGCTATCCGCCGGTACCCAAACCGGATGCATCTCCGCACGACCCAGGAATGCAGTTTTGCGACGGTGTATCATTCACTTTATGCCACCGTTGCATATCCGGATATGCAACGGTGGCATAAAGTGAATGATACACCGTCGCAGCGCCACTCCGCTTGCGTGTACTTCGGCTGCGGCACGAAGGTGAAGTCCGACGAGATGTCGTTCTCCAGCAGTACGTTCAAGGCGTTGGAGCGGCCGCACATTGCTCGGTACCCCCCCTGCCCTTCTAAAGTCATGGCCGACCCCCCCCCAGCAACTGCCACCTGTGCAAAATTCTTTTCTGCTGTACCTGTGTTAGTGCCAGTGCGCGCCAGTCCCGTGCCCAGTGTCGTGCGAGGGAGTAAAGCACTTGGAGGAGCTTGTCAAATTCTTTTCTATGTTAGTGCGAACACGCAAACATTCTTTTCTGAGTATCGCTACGCCAGGGAGGACAAGGACGTCGACGTGCGGCTGCTGCTGTTCGAGTCGTTCGGTGGGTTTGGGAAGGGGGTCGGCGAGATCCTCTGGGGGCGGCGAACGTGCTGCAGAACAAGCTGACGCGGGCCCAGTACCTCGATGAGGTGACTTGGACCACCAAGAGCTGGCTGGGGCTGCAGAAGCAGCGCATCTCAGTCGTTCTTCACACGGCCATCGCAGAGCAGATTGTGAATGAGCTTGCCAGCGGCGAGGGCGGTCGAGTGCACGGAGCTAAGTGCCTCGCCGTCCTCGCGGGAGTCGCTTAGGCGGCTCCAGTGGTGTACCTGTGTTAGTGCCAGTGCGCGCCAGTCCCGTGCCCAGTGTCGTGAGAGGGAGCGTTGTAAAATTCTTTTCTGTGAGGGCGACGGCTTCTAAGCCGTCGCCTTTGCAGTGCCAGTCCCGTACCCAGTGTCGTGCGATTGATTGATGGGAAGGTGAAACACAGTCCGACCAACGACTTGGACAAATTTTTTTGAAACCCGCTTTTAAATTCTTTTCTGAGGGACGTTGGCGGCTCGCCGCTCCAAGAGACCTGGAGAGAGTGCGTGCGTGTGCCTCTACTCGCCCGGTTCTCGCCAATGCTGCTCGATGTCGCTGCTCGATCTTCGCTCGATCATGCAAGATGCCACCGAGGGTCCACTACAGATTGACGGCGCGACGCTCGAAGGTGGCGGCCAGGTCATCCGCAGCTCTCTCTCACTCGCCTTTCTCCAGCCGTCACGCCCGCTGCGGCTGCACTCAATCCGGGCTGGCCGCCCGAAGCCGGGGCTGGCCAACCAGCACCTTGTCGGCGCACGCCTCGCTGCCGCTCTCTCCGGGCGCGCGCTGACGGGAGACGACAAGGGCTCCACTGAACTGGTTGCCGCGGCCCACGAGGAGCGGCCTCTGCCACCGTCGCTCGAGGCCGCGGCCGAGACGGCTGGCGCGGTGACGCTCATGCTCCAGGCGGCTCTTCCCCCGCTGCTCTTCTGCGCGCCGGGTCGACAGCTGCTGCTGCGCGGCGGGACCGACGTCAACTTCTCGCCGCCCGCCGCGCACAGTGCGCTCGTGCTCGCGCCTCTTCTCGCGCGGATGGGCGTCTGCCTCGACACCCGAGTGGCGGCTCGCGGCTTCAACGACGGCGGCCCGCTCGGTCAGGTGTGGCGTCCGCCGGGAGCCTCGCACTGCCGCGCCGTCGCCACAGCCGCACTGCCGCTGCTGCGATCCCACCGCCGCCCTCAGTGGCCGGGCCACCGCCGTCGACCCTGGTCGGTCTCGGATCATCACAATCTCGGCGAGAATCTCGGCGAGAATCTCGGCGAGAATCTCGGCGAATCTCGGCGAATCTCGGCGAATCTCGCCCTTGACCCTGGCAGGTGACGGTGGCGGCCCGCTGCGAGACACCGCTCCCCCCGCTCACCCTGACAGAGCGAGGCAAGCCAACCTCCCTTCGTGCGCTCGTCGCGGCGTCCGACGCGGCCGCCTGCCGCTTGCTTGCAGAGGCGGAGGAGCCTAGATGTACAGTCCGAGTGCACAGTCCGCCGGTCCGTGCCACGTCCCGCACGGACGAGTACACAGCTGTATCTACAGTAGGCCTCACTCACACGAGACGGCCTCACTGCTGCAGTACAGCACACGCCACCTGCACAGCACACGAGACGGCACGACGGGGCCTCACTCACACGAGACGGCCTCACTGCTGCAGTACAGCACACGCCACCAGCACAGCACACGAGACGGCACGACGGGGCCTCACTCACACGAGACGGCCTCACTGCTGCAGTACAGCACACGCCACCAGCACAGCACACGAGACGGCACGACGGGGCCTCACTCACACGAGACGGCACGTGTGTTGTGAGCTGCAGTACAGCACAACACAACACAACTAAGACGGCACAGCACAGCAGCACAGTAACAGTAACAGCACAGCACAGCACAGCACAGCACAGCACAGCACAGCACAGCACAGCACAGCACAGCACAGCACTCCCCCCCCCCCCCCCATCACGAATCGGAGGGTCCCCGAACCTTTCCCCTTGCCCTCCGGGTCGGGTCGCGCAACAAGAGCACGCCCCCCTCCACTAGGCTTTGCAGCGAGCGCTCTCCGCGGCGGCCGCCCTGCGCGGCGTCGAGGTGGCGGTCGAGGTCGATGCGCCTCCCCCAGCCGCCGAGGAATGCGCCGAGGCCACGCGAGGGCGCGGCGGCGGTGGCGGCGGAAGCGGGGGCGGCGGAAGCGGCGGCGGCGGAAGCGGCGGCGGCGGTGGCGGCGGAAGCGGCGGCGGCGGAAGCGGCGGCGGCGGAAGCGGCGGCGGTAATGGCGGGGATGGCAGCGGCAGGGGCAGGGGAGGCGGCGGGGGTCGTGGCAAGGCCGGTAGGGGCGGGCGGGGGCGGGTGGAGGCGTCGGTGCAGCTAGCGCTGACGACAGACTCTGGGTGCGTGTTGAGCGCAAACTCGGTGCAGTCTCTCCCCCGCGGCGACCTCGGACCCGCCGCCGACCGCTGCTGCGCCAAGCTGCGCGGAGAGCTGCTCGCACTGCTCGAGAGCGGCGCGTGCGCCTGCGAGCACACGGCCGACCAGCTGATCGTGTTCATGGCCCTCGCCGGCGGCACGTCGCGGCTTCGTGCGCCTCCCGCCGCGACGCTCTCCTCCCTCCACTTGCCCACCGCCGTGCACTTTGCGGAGCGCCTCTCTGGCGCCACGTTCCGGATCACCGAGTCTGAAGACGGGTGTCAGCTAGTCGAGTGCGACGGCGTGGGCGCAAGAGCGCGGCCCGCGCCGCCACATGTACATGCACGGCATGCACTTGAATGATTTGCGAGATCCCTATATCGTGCGCAGCTATGTTGGGCGCTGCGTATGACAGTGCGTTCTTCTTGACGTTTAAAGGGGGTACGGGGTGAGGCTCAGCTGACACAGTCACAACTGACCCGTGACCGCGAGCCCCACGGCCGCCGAGCGTCGCGAGGACCCACTTCCGATACAGCGTTTTTCTAGGCCGGCGCGTGCCACACACCGCCCCTACAGCGGGCAGCGGGCTCAAGTGAGCGCGCGCGCGAGCACACACCGCACGATGCTACACACGAGGAACGAACAAGCTACCGCCGCCAGTCCAGCTAGTCCAGAGCCTGCGCTCACCGACAATCGGCGAGCAGTTCCACGACAATTCATGTGTTCTGTAAGATATGGCAGGTGCGAACGATGACCAGCGCAGGCCGCGCCGCGAGGATGCACCTCCGTTCGCCCTGCTAAGCCAGGTCCAGTTACTCGTTCTTCTCTTCGGCTGCCATCTGCGCCCGCGTCGTTCGCTCGCTGATGGTTGGCATTCGCCCGCCGGGCGTGGAAGTGCCGCAGCAGGAAAAGATGACAAATCCGATTATGAGGACCCCGAGGACGATAGGCGTGAGGGTCACGTTCTCGTCGAGTTCGTCGGACGACATTGCCGTGGCTGGGGCGCGCTCGCTCGCGGTGGCCGAATCAACGAGGCGCGAAAGAAGAATTCTTTGGCGGCAAGCCTCTCTCACAGCACACTGGCACGACAAGGGCGCAGACTGGCGCGGACTGGCACACACACAGGCTCACCACCGGAGCCGCCTAAGCGACTCCGTTAAGAACGGCAATGCACTCCGCACCATGCACAATGCCGCTCTCCCCGCACGCTAGCTCGTTCACCGTCTGCCACGCCACGGCGGTGTGGAGGACGACAGACAAGCGCTGCATCTACCGCTACCGCGCCTTCAGATACAGTCGCCCCTCCCGCCCACGCCGGCGACTGTCTGAGGTGCAGTTGACATCTGGATGACTGTGCATAATGGGGTTGACCCGCCGCGCAGCAACCCGATGTTCACGACTTAGGTTTCCGTCGAGTGACGAGTCTCGTCCGAGACGTCTAGTCTCATCCCGCTTCTTGGCATACTTGTTCTAGTGTGTCATGGGTGTCCCGGTGGTGTTCTCGTGTGCTCCCCCGCCTCGCGGCTGGCCCGCGCCGCCGCCACCTCCGGCATTCCTGGCGTGGACGAGAGGAAGCTGATGCTGTGGCGCAAGTTCGGCGGCGGCGACCTGGAGTCGGTCCTCGCGAGCGGCGCCGTCGCCCTCCTCGACGCGCAGTGGATCATCAGCCACGCCGAGGCGGGGGGCGTCCTCTCCCACCGCCAGGCGCTGCCCAAAGAGGCCTTCCTCTCCCTCGCCGACCTCGTCGAGGCGACCGACGAGAATGTGAGCAGCCTTCCCGTCGCCGCGCTCTCCTACCCGTGGCTGACCAAGGACCACCCCGACCCGCGCGGAGCCAACCTCGCCCGCGTCGCAAGGGCGCTCAAGGCCCTGCTCACTGACAATGACGGCATGATCACGCGGCTCGGCGTCTTTTGGGACTTCGGCTCGCTGCACCAGCACCCCGACCCCCCCAACGGCGTCCTACGCACCGAGGAGCAGAACGCGCTCTTCAAGCATGGGCTGGGCTGCCTCGGCACGCTCTACTCCCACCCGCAGACATTCGTGCTGCGGCTGACCTCCTTCCCGGACGGCCACGAGGCGGGGGACCAGGCCGAGGGCACCAACGTGGCCAAGTACTTTGACCGCGGCTGGTGCTACACGGAGCAGTGCTGGGCGGGCACGACAAAGGCTTCCTACCTGTCGCTCGACCTCGGCAAGATGCGCGACGGCGTGGAGTACGATTCCCGTGGCCTCGTCGGCGACTGCGTCCAGGACGGCGGCCGGCGCCCTCCGCTGCTGCCGTCTGCGTTCGCGGCGGAGCTGGAGAAGAAGAGCTTCACCAACGGCAAGGACGACAAGCCGCTCGTGAAGCGCCTGTACGAGGCCGCCTTCGAGGAGCAGTTTGGCAAGGCGACCCTGCTGAACTACTTCGGCCTCGGCTGGGGCGACGCGGAGGCGGTGCAGCTGGCGGAGGTCCTCGCGAGCGGGGCAGCGCCGCGGCTCGAGAAGCTCGATCTCAGAGGCAACAAGATTGGCGACGAGGGCTGCAAAGCGCTGGCCGCCGCCCTCAAGGAGGGGGCCGCCCCGAGCTTGAAGGCGCGAGACGCCCCCCTCGCCACTCGCCCCTCCCCCGCCCAATGCTCATCGCGCCTCCCCTCGCGTGCAGACGCTCATTGTGGATAGTCAGCCCGCCGAGCTGGCAGCACTGTTCAAGGAGCAAGGCGCGGCAGAGTGCACTGAGCTGATGGCTGTGTGCGAGGAGCGCGGCATCAAGCTACCCATGCAGACCGAGCTGGACTACAGCGGCCTCGGCTGGGGCGGCGCGGAGGCGGCGCAGCTGGCGGAGGTCCTCGCGAGCGGGGCAGCGCCGCGGCTCGAGACGCTCAATCTCAACCGCCGACGAGGGCTTGAGACGCTCAATCTCAACCAGATTGGCGACGAGGGCTGCAAGGCGCTGGCCGCCGCCCTCGGCAAGGAGGGGGCAGTGCCGCGGCTCGAGAAGCTCTCTCTCGACGGCAACAGGATTGGCGACGAGGGTTGCAAGGCGCTGGCCGCCGCCCTCAAGGAGGGGGCAGCGCCGCAGCTCAAGGGGCTCTATCTCGACAGCAACAAGATTGGCGACGAGAGCTGCAAGGCGCTGGCCGCCGCCCTCGGCAAGGAGGGGGCAGCGCCGCGGCTCAAGATGCTCACTCTCCAGCGCAACAAGATTGGCGACGAGGGCTGCAAGGCGCTGGCCGCCGCCCTCAAGGAGGGTGCCGCCCCGAGCCTGAAGGCGCGAGACGCCCCCCCTCGCCACACGCCCCTCCCCCGCCCAATGCTCATCGCACCTCCCCTCGCGTGCAGATGCTCGCCGTGGACAACAACATGGGCAGCACGAACTCCAAGCAGCCTGAGCTGATGGCCGTGTGCAAGGAGCGCGGCATCAGGCTCTTCTGAGCCTCTCCAGCCCCGGCCGGGTGGTAAGGCGAAGGGCGCGGGGCCCGGCGCGAGGGGTAAGGTAAGGTAAGGTAAGGTAAACTTCTCCACACACACGAGGTGGTGGGGCAAGGGGGGGCAACCCTCGCATCTCCACGTCTAACGACAGGAGCCCCACGGCATTTAAAGTGCAAGGCCCGGTGCGCGTGGGTGAGCGGTGTGTGTGAGTGTGTGTGTGTGTGTGTACGTGTGTGTGTGTGTGTGTGTGTGTGTGTGTGTGTGTGTGTGTGTGTGTGTGTGTGTGTGTGTGTGTGTGTGTGTGTGTGTGTCACGTCACTGCATCCTCTGCCGGTTCCTCCCGTCGCCTCTTCTTTGTTCGAATGTATTTCAATCCATCCTTCACGAAGCCCTCCCATGTAGCTAGCGTTCTTTGCGAATGCCTCTCGAGATGGCCAGCAGGCGCTGTCTGCTCGCGGCCTGTGCGGGCCGCCCGTCCTCCTCGCCCTTCTTTCGTCCTCCCGTCCCTCCCCTCCACCATGGCCTCCTCGGCACTTCTTTCTCCATCCGCCTCGCCCTGCCTTTTCGTATCGTGCCGTTCGCCCTCCATTCGGTGACCTCCATGGCTGTCCGTCCCCTTTTGGGTGGCGCTCTCGATACCGTTGCGTCAACCTCGACATCGCTGTCGCCCTCCCCGTCCCCGTCGTCGCCCGTGCCTCGGTTCGCGTCATTGGTAGCGTTTCCGTTGCCCCCTCGTGCTCCGCCGTCGCCCTCTCTGCTCGGGCCGTTCGCGATTTCGCTCCTCCTGCGTGTCGCCCCTCCGTCTCCTCCCCTGCCTTCGTCGTCATCGTCGCTGTCGCGAAAGCCCTCCGGTCCCTCGATTCCCTCGTCTATCCCTTCCGCTGCGTCGTCCCAGTTTATATCCTCATCCTCTGTGCGTGTTTTCGTTCCCTCCCCTTCTCCATCGTTGTCGCCTCCGTCGACTGCGGCGCTGTCTCTGCCCTCGCCTCCGTCCTCCTCGTCTCGCCTGCCGTCGTCCCGTGTCTCCTCGTCCTCGCCATCGTTTTGGCCGTTTTCTACCTGTTCATCGTGTCCCCTGCTGCTGGTGGCATCGCCGTTGGCTTCCTCTCTCCCCCTTTCCTCCCTGCCCCTCTCGCTGTCTGGTGCTAATGGACCCCCTTCCTCTCCCTCGCCACCGTCACCGTCACCATCCCCGTCGCTACTGCCCTCCATGCCCGCCGCCCTTTGTTTCACACTCGTCTCTGCCATGTCCGCCGTCGCCGCCGTCCTGTCTGCTGCGCTCTGTGCTCCGTGGTACAGTCGTTTATTGTTGCTCAGGATTAGCTCACGCACCAGGACAGCCTCCTGCTCGTTACTTTGGCTTGCCGATATGCGCAGAGCTGACGCGCAGAGGGGGAGAGAGGAAGAGGTGTGTCCTCGGACGCGCGCCACTGCTTTTTTAAGATCGTACTATGGTGAAGGAACACTACGGCAACTCTCCGACACCCGCACTCGCCACTCTCGAGGTACACTCTCACCAATGCGCGCTTATGCGTCGCGCTCAAACTCGACGTCGCTCGCATCCGCGCGCACGACCGCATCGCAGCTGTGGGCGCCGGCCAAGTGCCAGGTGGGTGCTCCAGGGGAGGCCGCCGAGAGTTTGCGAGGAGCATGACCTCGCCAGGCTCGCCACGGCGGTGAAGTTGAAGCGACTGTCGCTGCATCGGTGTACGAACTCTGTTCACACCGAGCAGCTGTGTTGGAGTGCCTGCGGCTATAGCAGACAGCCTGGCCTGCGTGCGCTCATCTTCGTTAGGTACGCGCCGCGTTGTTTGCAGTCGACTCGCATCGGTTGCCTCCATGAACGGCGGAGCTATTCTCGCGTCCACACCACACCTGGCTCCAACGTGGACACGCCCATAGCTGGGGACACTACTAGGTCACGCATGGCATCAGAAGTTTTATCTCTGGGCCCCGAAAGGCATCTCTACACACACACACTCACACACACGGGGGGGGGGGGGGGGTGGAAGGCCCCCGGTTTGATAAAAACGGAGGCAGGCCGACCCCCCCTCCGCGCGGGGGCCTGCAAAGCCAGGGGGAATGCACTACGAAGCACCTGGCACGTCGCCTGCCGACGCGCCGCTGCTTGGGCAGCGAGTCGTGCTCGGCGGCCTCTCTTCCCGCCCCGAGCTGAACGGGCAGCGGGGCGTGGCGCGGAGCTTCGAGGGCGGGCGGTACGCGGTGGCGCTCGAGGGCGGCGGCGAGAGCGTGCGGGTGCGGCCGGGCAATCTGTCGCCGGCGGTGTCGAGGGGTGGCGTGCCAGTCTCCGATGCGGTCGTGGCAGCGGCTGAGCGAGGCGAGGAGGAGGCGTTGCTGGCGTGGCTTGAGGGCGGCGGGCGGGCCGACGCGACGTACGAGAGAGGTGGCGTGAGCGGCGTCACGCTGCTGATGCGCGCCGCTCGTCACGGCCACGAGCGGGTGGTCGATTTGCTGATACGGCACGGCGCTGACGTCAACCTGCAGAGCAGCAACGGCTTCACCGCGCTGATGGCCGCCGCCGACCAAGGCCGCCCCGCCGTCGTGCAGCGCTTGCTGCGGGCGGGCGCAAACGCGGCAGCGCGCAGTGCGAACGGCATGACGGCGCGTCAGTGGGCCAAGGAGCAGGGCCACGCCGAGTGCGTCGAGGCGTTCCGACAGCACGTCAAGGAGTCGGTCGTGGCGGGACGGCCCACGGCGACGGCGCTATCTCCAGCGGTGGCGGCGGGGCGGGCGTCGAGCGGTGCCGCGGCAGCCCCCGATGCGGTCGTGGCAGCAGCTGAGCGTGGCGAGGAGGAGGCGGTGCTGGCGTGGCTCGACAGTGGCGGGAGGGCCGACGCGACGTACGAGAGAGGTGGCGTGAGCGGCGTCACGCTGCTGATGCGCGCCGCTCGTCACGGCCACGAGCGGGTGGTCGATTTGCTGCTGCAGCACGGCGCGGAGATCAATCTGCAGAGCAGCAAAGGCATCACCGCGCTGATGACCGCCGCCAACTGCGGCCACGAGCGGGTGGTCGAGCTGCTGCTCCGGCACGGCGCGGAGATCAACCTGCAGGACAGCATCGGCATCACCGCGCTGATAAGCGCCGCCAGCAACGGCCACGAGCGGGTGGTCGAGCTGCTGATACGGCGCGGCGCTGAGATCAACCTGCAGAGTAGCGACGGCGTCACCGCGCTGATGGCCGCCGCCCTCTTCAACCGCACCGCCATCGTGCGGCGTTTGCTGCGGGCGGGCGCAGACACCGCGGCGCGCAGTGCGAAAGGCAAGACGGCGCTGCAGCTGGCCAAGGAGAAGGGCCACGCCGAGTGCGTAAAGGTCTTGACGGAGGCAGTGGCGGTGGCAGAGGGCCGGGCAGGGGCGGGCGGCGCTTCCTCGGGCGCGAAGGCGGCAGCTGAAGACGCGCCGCTGCTCGGACAGCGAGTCGTGCTCGGCGGCCTCTCTGCCCGCCCCGAGCTGAACGGGCGGCTGGGCGTGGCGCAGAGCTTCGAGGGCGGGCGGTACGCGGTGGCGCTCGAGGGCGGCGGCGAGAGCGTGCGGGTGCGGCCGGGCAATCTGTCGCCAGCGGCGGCGGAGCGGGCGTCGAGCGGTGCCGCGGCAGCCCCCGATGCGGTCGTGACAGCGGCTGAGCGAGGCGAGGAGGCGGCACTCGATGTGGTCACACTCTCAGGCATGGTGGTCGTTGGCGAGCCGGTGAAAGCGCCATCCTTCACGGCGAGCCGCGAGTTCCAGCGGGCGGAGGCGATGGCACACGTGCAGCAGGCGCGCGTACACGCGTATGAGCGCGCGATTCGTGACAGTGGCGACGGTTCAGTGCCGGGGGGGCTAGGTGGAGGAGCGGCGGAAACACACTCCGCGCGCCAGTGGCTCTCGGGCAAAGTGGCCAATGCTATCCGGCACGACGCCGAGCAGTTCGGCATGTCCGGCGGTGAGAGCTCGACGGCGCTCACCGGCGAGCGTGTCGGGCGGGCGCGTGAGCTCGGATGCTAGCAAGCACGGTAGAACACAATGTGTGTCCTTCACTGCCTGTCACACACGGCCGACTCCAACTACCCAGCTGCCCTGCCCAGGAGACCCAAGTGGCATCTCATCTGTAGATGGACCGCTGCAATGTGCAAGAATGTGCACAGCTAGGGGTGCAGGGCGACGTGGAGGAGAGGAGAATTCACAAGGGGAGTCACAACGATCTGGCATGTCATGGGCTCGTATGAGAGGTGTATTTCTTTTTCGTTAGAGCCAAGATGCAAGAGACGCGAGACCAAAAAAGAGGGGCCCCTGGGGGGGGGGGGGGGAGGAGTAGAGAAACGCGTGCGTATCGTAACGATGCACCAGACAACACTCTCTCTCTCTCTCTCTCTCTCTCTCTCTCTCTCTCTCTCTCTCTCTCTCTCTCTCTCTCTCTCTCTCTCTCTCTCTCTCTCTCTCTCTCTCTCTCTCTCTCTCTCAACCTGGTTTGTGGAGCTCCCACACCTTACCGCCTAGAGAGGTAAGGTAAGGTAAGGTAAACGTCTCCACACACACAAAGTGGTGGGGCAAGGGGGGGCGACCCTCGCATCTCCACGCCCGGACACGGGCAGGAGCCCCACGGCATTCAAAGTGCAAGCACCGGCCCGGTGCCGTGGGTGAGCACAACCTGCACCCCACTCCTACTCCTATAACACAACCCCCACAGCGTGGTCGTCTACGTGTTCAGAAACACCAAGCAGCGAGGCGAGGGTGAAGGGGTAAGGGGCTGTGTGGGGCTATCTGTGACTACATCTAGCCTGGGGGGTAGCAGGAGGGGGGGGCAGAGGGTAAGATATGGGTGAAGCCAGCTAGTCGGACGCCTTCGTCGTCCTCGGTCTGCATCGCCTCGCCAGCCGTGAACCTGAACACGGCGTCGGCCGGCGCCGAGGCGCCGGCGGCCGTCATCAGGTGCATGACATATTTGTCGCGGCATGCCGCATCAATCTCTCCGTGCTCGGCCAGCTCGTTCGCGAGCCAGTCCGAGGCGACGGTCGTCGCCACGGTGCCCTGGGGGACCGTGGCGCACACCACGCTAGGGCCGCGCCGATATCCGTCGTCCCTCTCTGGGGGCAGCGAATATGTGACCCGAGTCTTGGACCCGGCCTGGCTGCGCGCCCGCGCAGCTGCAGACCGTAGCCCGTCCATCACGTACTCGATGTTCGCGCGTAGCTGCGCGCGCGGGCGCTCCACGCGCTCGGCCTCGCTCGCGGCCGCGCGCTCGCCAGCCTCCTTCGCCCGGCGCTCCTTCTGCCGGTTCTTCTTGGCCTTGCGAGACGCGGCCTTTGCCGCAAGCTGCTCATCTGTGAGCTCCTTCTTCTTCGGCGCGGTGCGCTCGATGTACGAGCGCTCCGCCGCCTTCACCGACTCGCGGTCGCCCGCGGCCTTTTCGTGCTTCAGGTCGACCTCGATGGTCGCGTAGCCAGGCCTTATCACCCTGACACAGGACGCACCGAACAACCTTGCGACACCCACCGCGTCCTCCAGTTGCGCCTTATCGTAGCTATTCCAGGGTCCGCTGCGCATCCCCGGCGGCACGACGGTGGCCGGCGCTTGCGCGCCAGCCCCGTCCGCCACCGGGTCCGCGGCCGCGGTCCCTGTCATAGCTACGCGCGCCATGGAGAACGGCGGGCACTTTGTTACACGGCATTCGGGGCCATGATAAATAAATAAATAAAAACGGACACCTCTCTACTGTGAGATGGGTAAAAAGGAACAGGCCCCCGCCCTTGCGATCTTTGTGCAGGGTTCTTTGTGGGTGTGGTCGGCGGCTAGCCGGGGTCGTCCTCCCGATGGGGGACTAGCACTAGCCGTCTTCCACATGGTCCCTCGGGTCCCTGCTGCTCCTAATCTCTTCGTACATCCTCCTGCTGATCTCCGCAAAGTCCTGCTCCCTCGGGGCCATGATGTCGGTTCCCCACCGGACTTTTTTTGTAGTGGAGAGAATTAAGGAATCTTTCTGCTGTAACCGACACTGAGATCGCTCTCCTTAAATCAGACCAGATGGTGAGTCTTAACTGTAAATTACCGTCGGAAAGCTGTCAGAACGGCTGTCAGAACACTGTCAGAACGCTGTCAGAACGCTGTCAGAACGCTGTCAGAACGCTGTCAGAACACTTTTGTGGGTAGGGTACTGTCAGAACGTTGCCAGCACTGCCCGAGAGTGGGCGAAGTGTGAACATCTGCAAGACGGCTGGTGCGAGCGCCACCGCCTCGCCGATCGCCCCCGCCTTTGCAGGCTCCTTTGCGGGCGCGGCGCCAGGCGGCGGCGGCGCCCGCTCGAGCCCATCCCGCTGATCTGCCTCGGCTGCGGGCACCGCCTGCTCGGCCGCCTGGGCAAGGCGAGCGCCGGCCAGGCTGCGGCGAGGCCGCACTGCCGACGTTAAGTCTCGCTGCCACCGCTGTTGCTATTGCTTTGGCGGCGACAAGCGCCGTCTCTGCGGCGAGTGTCGCGGAGGAGCAAGGGCCGTTTGGCGGTGGTGCCAAAGAACGGCGCGGCGGCGGCGCAAGCGGCACGTTCGGTCGCGCGTGACCCGAGGCTGCCGTCTTGGATGCAGCCTTCGCGTCTACCTGGACCGCCGGGCCCGCGCATTGCGCTTTGTGCTGCGGCGTTTCGGCCTGCTGCTGCCGGGCCGCGGCTTCTTCGGCTCTGTCGCGGGGCTCCTGGCTGCGGAGCAGACCATCCCAAGAGCGCGTTTGCTGCCTCGAGCCAGCATGGCGGTCTTGGCGTGCTCCTGCTCGACGGTTACAGCTGTTTGCGCTCCGCTTGGTGTCGTTTGACGCATTTCTTTTTAAATTGTCAGAACAGATTGTCAGAACAGGCAAACTTGGACTCGAAGTTGAAAGTTGAAGTTTGTGTCAGAACGGGGACCAAGTTTGTGTCAGAACAAGGCCTACGCCTCAACGTGAGAGTGTCGCCTTGGCGCTTGGGAGGACCTGCTGTGTGTGTTGAGTCCGTCCGTGGCTCGGAGGGAGACTTCAAGACAGGAAGAGGGAAGGAGCGGGGCAACTGGGAATGTCAGAGCCCCTGAGCTGTGAAGAGAGGGGAGGATTTTGCGCTGTCAGAACGTTGTCAGAACGTTGTCAGAACACTGTCAGAACGCTGTCAGAACGGCCAGGTCTCTGTCAGAACAGGTGTGGGAGCTCCACAAACCAGGTTTCATCTCTCTCTCTCTCTCTCTCTCTCTCTCTCTCTCTCTCTCTCTCTCTCTCTCTCTCTCTCTCTCTCTCTCTCTCTCTCTCTCTCTCTCTCTCTGCATCATGGATAATAAGCCACGGGCCGGAACTCCCGGCTGCAGACGCCAGTGCAGACGCTGGGATGATCGACTGGGCGGCGGCGGAGGCGCGGGAGGGGGGGGCAGCGAGGCGGCGCCACTCGGCGAGGAGAGCGGGGAATAGATGGTGGTGGAGGCGTAAAGAGGCGCGGCTCGGAAGGGCGAGGCGCCGGCTCGGAAGGGCGAGGCGCGGGAAACTCCGTACGCCGGGAGGGGTTGCGCGAACGCCGTCGCGGAGGAGCGGAAGCGGAGAGGTCTCGGCGTCGTAAGGCGACTTTACCGTACCCTGGGGCGATGACCGGGGGCGGCGTCGAACGGTTCGTTTGGGAGTTTGAATGGGAGAGAGACCCCTGTTGTATCTCTCCCGTTCCCCCCCCCTCCCCCCCCCCGTTGCCCGGTTCTTTTCTTGTGCCCATTCGCCCTGAGGCTCGCGGCAGGCTCGCGGGACCGCGCGGGAGGTGTTTGTCGCGGTCGGCATCCCATGACAACAACGGGGACATCGATAGTTGAAAAAGCGGCAGAGAGTTCGTTTGTGTATACAGTTGGTGTCGGACGCCGAGTAGCCTGTACGCTCGCCCAGTACGCTCGCGTCCCACCCACATACACACCCTCGCTCCTCGGACCTTGGTCCTTGCCGCAGACGGCTGACGCTGACTCGCTGAGTTCGTCACCCACGCTACCTCACCGCGGTACCCGATCGCTGCTCGCCGCGCGGTGCCACTGCGGGGGTCGGCTGCCGCCCATCGCGGGCGCGGCGGGCGCGGGCGCCGACCCGATCCACGCGGGCAGGCCGCGGCGCCGGGCCGACTCGTCCGCGTGCCGCTCGGCCTGCCGCAGCTTCCCGCCGCGCACGGTCACGCCCGCGTGCGCCTGCTCGACGAAGAAGCGGAGCAGCTCGTCCGCCTGCGACGCCTCGCGCAGAAAGTAGGAGCCGTCGTGCGACGACGGCCCGCCCGTGATGTGGACGTACACGCCGCCCTCGAGCTCGCAGATGGACGCGCCGAAGGCGGTGTCGTCGCCCACGTAGACGGGCACGACAGCCTTGACGCCGAGCGTGCCCGCCACGCGGTCCACCACAGTGTCGGTGAGCCACTTGACGGCCTTTGCGCGGTTCCACTGCGGCTTTGGCCGGATCTCGAGCGAGGTGCGCTCCTCGACGCAGCGCAGCATCGGGAACTCCTTCTCCACCGTCTCGAGCACCAGCCCGCGCGTGGACGCGTCCTCCGCCTCGGACGCGCCGCGCAGCAGCACCGAGAGCGAGAAGTGGTTCGAGTCGCTGAGCGAGACGCCCGACGTGGCGCTCGGCTCGGCCGCCATCAGGCCGGCGCCCTGCAGCTTCTCCGACAGCTTGGAGGCGCACGACTCGAGCGACGGCCGGTACGCGTACTCATGCTCGATCATCTCCGCCGGCAGCGGCCGCAGCGGCGGCGGCGGCGCCGCAAACGCGGGCGCCTGCGAGAGTACCCGAGATTACCCCACGTCACCTCCGAGACGACCTCTCCGAGAGTGTGATACGCGTAGCTCGGAGAGGTGGTCTCGGAGAGGTAGTCTCGGAGAGGTAGTCTCGGAGGAGAGGTAGTCTCCTCTCCTCTCCTCTCCTCTCCTCTCCTCTCCTCTCCGCTCGGCGCCTGCGCGGCGGCGGCGGCGGCCGACGTGGCGATGGGCGGACGCCACCGCCTCGCCTCCGTGGCGGGGCCGTCTCTGCAGCCGGCGGCGAGGCCGCCCCATGAGCCGCTGCCGCGGACGCTGCCCCACCCGTCCCAGGACGAGACGGCGGGCACCTGGGGGAGGGGGCAGCCGGCCGGTCAGCCGGTCGCGGGCCGGTGGCGGGTGCGGCGCTCCGCTCCTCCTCCCGCCGACGGCGGGGCGGCGGAGGGCCGTGGCGCGAGCTGCCTGCGGCATCGCCGGCGCGGGCGAGAAGGGGAAGATCTGCACGCCGGAGATGTCGCCGCGCGGGTTGGGCTCGGCGACGGCGGACGGCTCTGCCTCTGCGCCGGTCACGGAGCGGCGGACCACCACGACCGGGTACCGCGCCGAGAGGGACGCGATGGCGACTGCCGCGGCGGAGGGCGGCGCAGGGCCCGTCGGGCTGGCCGCGGCGGACGCGGCGGTGGCGGCGGCGGCGGCGGCGGCGGCGGGCAGCTCCTCCCCTGCTAGGGCGGCGAGGGCGGCCTCGCAGCCGTCGTAGTCGAGCAGGAAGAGGAGCTGCTTGCCTGCTCGCAGCTTGCCTCGTTGAGCAGGGGCGGGCTCGCGGCGCAGGGGCGAGGGGTTCGGGTACCGTGGGGTAGGGGAGGGTGGGTTCGGGTACCGTGGGGTAGGGGAGGGTGGGTTCGGGTACCGTGGGGTAGGGGAGGGTGGGTTCGGGTACCGTGGTGGGGGCAGGGGGTGGGGGCGAGCAGTGGCCGCGTGCCGACGAGGCCGCGCAGCAGGTGCGGCAGCCGCTCGAGGACGGACGGGTGCTGCGGCTTGCTCGGCGTCGAGTCGAGCGTCGACGGCGCGTCAAAGGAGGCGTTGGCGAGCAGGTCGAGCAGGCCGGCGGTGCCGTCCGGGTTGAGGTGGTACTCCGCCTGCGGGGAGAGGGGGAGGGCCGCCGGCCGGTTTCTGTTTCTCAGCCTCCGGGCTGCCCTCGCTCGCTCTCCGAGGGCGGCTCTCCCCCGCCTCGAGCGGCCTCCCCCGCCTCCTCCCGCCCCGCCTCTCTGCCAAAGCCGCTCCCACGGCGCTTCTCTCGGCGCTTCTCTCGGCGTGCACCTCGGCGGCTGTCTCGGCGCTTCTCTCGGCGCTTCTCTCGGCGGCTCTCTCGGCGTGGCTCTCTCGGCGGCTCTCTCGGCGGCTCTCTCGGCGGCTCTCTCTCGGCTGGTGTGTCTGGGCGACGTCCGCCTGCGAGAGCTCCTTGCCGACGCAGCAGGTGAAGAGAGCCGTCTGCGGCCGCTCCGACTCGGCGTGGCTCATCGCGAGCAGCGCGTCGAGGCGGAGGCCGGACCCCCACGACACTGCTCCCGCCGGCTGGTCGACCGAATGGCGGAGGGGCGCGTGGTCCGACACGTGCCCTTGCAGCGACGCCAGGTTCGGCAGCGACGCGCGCTCGCGCAGCAGCTGCCCGAGCGGCGGCCGCGGCGGCTCGGGCGGCTCCGCGCGGCCGCCGAGCTCGTACGAGACAGAGGAGGAGCGGCTGCCGCAGCCCGCGCCGGCGGCGGCCGTGGCGGCGGCGGAGAGAGACGCGCCGCCGGCTGGGTGGAGCGAGCTGGCGCGCGAGATGACGATGGACGCCTGTGGGGAGAGGTGCTGGGGAGAGGTGCTGGGGAGAGGTGCTGGGGAGAGGTGCTGGGGAGAGGTGCTGGGGAGAGGTGCTGGGGAGAGGCGCTGGGGAGAGGTGCTGGGGAGAGGCGCTGGGGAGAGGTGCTGGGGAGAGGTGCTGGGGAGCGGTGCTGGGGAGAGGTGCTGGGGAGAGGCGGGGGGAGGGCCATGGGCGCCTCGCGGGTCGGGGGCGGGTTGGGCGGCGTGGGGTCCGCCATGGGGGACGGCGTGTCCGCAAGGCGAGC
>NW_005200088.1:930814-932312 GCF_000372725.1 Emiliania huxleyi CCMP1516 | reverse complement strand
CAGCCCTTGTGTCCCGCATCCTCAAGCATTCTAGGGAGAGCCGAGCCGGTGATGGTGGACGGCGCGCCGCCGCCGCAGCCGCCGCTGCTCGACTCGCGCGACGCCTCGAGCGAGGGCGACGTCGCCGGCTGGGGGCGGAGCGAGGGCGTGCCGCCGCCCGAGCCGGGCGGCGACCGCTCGCTGAACGGGCTGGCGCACGGGTCCGGCGTGAGGAGGAGCGGCAAGCCGGCGGCGGGCAGCGAGCGCACCGCGGCCGGGATGGGGCGCAGGTCCGAGGCTGCCGCGCCGCATGCCTGCCCGCCGCGGCTCGGGCCGACGGCGGGCGACGCGGCGGCGGCCACGCCGGCGCCCGACGCGTCCGCCGCGCGCGCCGCGAGCGGTGACGTCGACGAGGAAGTGGCGCCGCCGGTGCCGCCGCCGCACCGGGGAGATGTGGACGAGGGGGCGTGGCGGCCGCTTGCCGGCTCGTGGGCGCGCGGCGGGCGGCCGAAGGGGTCCTCGTCCGGTGAGAGGGAGCCTACCTCGTACGGAGTCGCGGGCGTGTGTAGACTCGTGCAGCCGTAGAGTCGTGCCCTCGTAGAGTGGAGAGGGCGCCGGAGCGACGCGAGAGCCGCTCGGCGGGCTCCTCGGTCAGCCGCGCGAGACGCTCCTCCGACTCGATCCGCTGCTCGAGCCGCCATCGCGCGGAGAGCCTGCGCGCTGAATACGCCAGCCTCAGGGCACGACTACGGTGCCGTGCAGCGTCGTCAGAGCAGCGCGTGCGGACGAGGGGCTGCGAGTGCAGGACACAGAGAGGAGAACGGCGGGAGGCAGTGGAATGCGTGTCCTCTCGAGTGCTGGTTGGGGTTAGGGTTGGAGTGAGAGAGGAGTACGTGTTCCGCTTCTAGGGCGGAGAGCTGCTCGAGGATGCGGGAGATGGCGGCGCCCTTGGACACGCCGTACGGCCGCACCTCGACGCGCTTCATGTCGAGGCCGACCTAGCCGAGGTACAGCCGAGGTGAGGCTGAGGTACAGCCGAGGTACAGCCGAGGGGTATGGCCGAGGTACAGCCGAGGTACAGCCGAGGTACAGCCGAGGTACAGCCGAGGTACAGCCGAGGTGAGGCCGAGGTGCGGCCGAGATCATTCTGATGCGGAGGCTTCGCCTCGACGGGCGCGTTGCCGGACACCTTGACGAGGTGCGACTGCAGCGCGACCGCCTGCACGTCGGCGAACTCGTCCGCCGCGTCGCAGTAGTGCCACGTGATCGTGTGCTCCTGCACCTCCGTGAGCGTCTCCGGCGTGCGCGCCTGCCCCTCCGGGCGGGGCGGCGGTGGGATAGGGGGCGCCGAGCCGGCCCCCTCGTCGCGCCGCGGGGAGGTGTCGGGAGGTGTGCGGAGGTGTGGGGAGGTGTGGGGAGGTGTGGGGAGGTCTGGGGAGGTGTGGGGAGGTGTGGGGAGGTGTGGGGAGGTGTGCGGAGGTGTGGGGAGGTGTGGGGAGGTGTGGGAGGTATGGGAGGT
>NW_005200088.1:922907-927907 GCF_000372725.1 Emiliania huxleyi CCMP1516 | reverse complement strand
GGGCCCTGCGTCACGCCCGTGTTCCCTCCGATGCCGAGCACCTGCCCGCAGGGATGGGTTCGGGTACTGTGGGGGTAGGGGTGGGTTCGGGGACCGTGGGGGTAGGGGACCGATGCCGAGCACCTGCCCGCAGGGATGGGTTCGGGTACTGTGGGGGTAGGGGTGGGTTCGGGGACCGTGGGGGTAGGGGACCGATGCCGAGCACCTGCCCGCAGGCCGACGTGAAGTGCTGCGCGTACTCGTAGATGTGGAAGCCGCACAAGTCGGCGCCTGCAGTTCATCCTTGACGCCTCACAGTCGCAGGGGCTCGTAGGCCTGTGTGCGGCGCCGCACAGGCCGGCGCCGAGCACGCCGCGCAGGATCTCCTCGCGGTGTGGCAGAGTCAGGTACATGTCGGCAATCACAAACGGCGTGTGCAGGAACCAGCCGATGGAGAGGCTTGGCGAGGCGTCGCGGAGGTACTGTGGCAGCAGCATCAGGTGGTAGTCTTGCACCCACACCGTGTCCAGCTCGGTCGGGGAGATTGACATGACGGCGTCGCAAAAGGCGGCGTTGGCCGCCTGGTAGCAGGGGAGGGGGAGGGGGGCTTCGGGTACCGTGGGGTAGGGGAGGGTGGGTTCGGGTACCGTGGGGTACGGGAGGGTGGGTTCGGGTACCGTGGGGTAGGGAAGGGTGGGTTCGGGTACCGTGGGGGTAGGGGAGGGTTGGTTCGGGTACCGTGTGGTATGGGAGGGTGGGTTCTGGTACCGTGGGGTAGGGCAGGGTGGATGCCGCCTGGTAGCACGACCACTGGCGCTCCGCCGCGTCGCCGTGCGAATAGAGCATCGAGAGGGGGATGTTGTGGAGCAGCGCCCAGAGCACATTGGTTGATAAGCTGTTGTAGTAGGCGTCCGCCACCTCCTCGTGGAGGTAGACAGGTCAGCCGCGCAGCGGATAGTGTGATGCGAGAAGAGTCGTGAACAGCTGCTTACTCATCAGGAGGAACCAGACCATTGGTATTACATCCATGGATCGCGACTCAGAGAGAGTCCCCTGAGAGATCTAACTAGATGCCCATGGGGGGTGCGCGTGTCGTGGGCGTGTCGTGGGCGTGTCGTGGGCGTGTCGTGGGCGTGTCGTGGCGGTCTCCGTTTCTTTGACGTGTCGGCGGTGGCAGCATCGGTGGCAGCAGCGGTAGCGGTGGCAGCAGCAGTCGCCATCAGTGAGCTATGGCCGCAGTGCTGTCAGGCAGTGCAGCTGTGCGCTGGCAGCTGTGCGCTGGCAGCTGTGTGTTGGCAGCAGCTGTGCGTTGGCGCACCTCGACCCCAACCCACCCAACCCACGTGATCGAAAAGTCCCGCACGCCTACCACGGACGGCCCCGAGAGCTCAGCGCACGCCCTCCGCCCGCCCACTCTACCACTACCAGAGCGAGGAGCAGGTTCGCCCAGGAAGGCCGAGACGAGGCCTCCCGAGGAGCGCTTGAGCTCCCACTCGCCGTTGGCGTTCTTGACGGGCGTCACCGGCAGCCGGTTTGCGACGACAATGAGCCGCCCTCCCGCCTCGCCCCCCGACTCGAGCTTGATCCGAGTCCGTTCCGCCTCCAGCTGCCGCGATAGCTCCTGGATCTGTGGCGCGGCGGGCGGCGCGGGAGCGGGCGTCGGCCGGTGGGCCGCCGAGCGAGTGCACTCGCGCCGCGGCACGCTCGCCGCGGCCGCGCGGTGGGGCTGGGCGCGGCAGCGCAGTGGCGCACCTGCGACATGAGGTGGAACTCGTTGTCCTTCTCGCGCTTCTTTGCGACCATCTCGAGCTGGCGTGAGAAGGACGAGCCGAAGGAGCCGCCGCGCGGCGAGCCCTCGACCGCCAGCTTGTCATGCGGTTGGGGGCTGGAGGACATCCGTCGCTGGCAGAACTCTCGTGCGCCTATGCGCCCGCCTAGCTAGGTGTAAGAAAAAGGTGTAAGAAATTTGGGAAACCGAGTAGGGCGCCGGCACCCCAGCGTAGACCTCCTTTTGGTATATATAAAATTTGCGGGCCGCTTTTCTCGTCCTTGATATATCCTAGCTATAAAAGAATTTGCTGCCGGTCGTATGTATGAAATTTGAGAACAACGCGTTTAGTGTGTGAGTGAGTATTCTTGATACGAAACCACGACGACACACACCAGTCGACTCGCATCGGTTGCCTCCATGAACGGCGGAGCTATTCTCGCGCCCACACCACACCTGGCTCCAAACGTGGACACGCCCATAGCTGGGGACACTACTAGGTCACGCATGGCATCACAGAAGTTTTGTCTCTGGGCCCCGAAAGGCATCTCTAGCAGCGTCGTTACGCAAGCATGCGCCCTCCCCTCCTGGGCGCATGCGCCTCACGTCTCGCCAGAGCATAAGCCCTTGGCGTGTGGCGAGACGAGTTTTTCGCCATGCAGCGAGCAGCAAGCCGCCCGCCGCAAACAGCCGGAGGCATCGCCACGGCACTGGCTGCGCCGCGCTCCCGCACCCGTCGACGAAGCTCCCCCCGCGGAAGACCGCGCGTAGCGACGCCTTGTCGATCGAGATGGGCGCGCCTGAAGCTCGCCCACCTACTGCCCCTGAGAGTTGGTTACGAGTGGGATCAGCTCCCCCCCTTGGGATCGAAGCCGCCACAACCTCACACCCAACACCACAGGCGGGATCAGAAGGGGACTCCACACCGGACACCGCCCGGGCACAGCCCCCCTACCCGTCGGATCGCACAGGGCCCCCTAGGAGCAGCCCACACAATCACGCATCGGCAGATTGAGTGCCTGAGTCAGGCAGACAGCACAGACAAGAGGAGAGAGAGGAGAGAGAGAGAGAGAGAGAGAGGAGAGAGGAGAGGGTGAGGGTGTGAACACACGTGAGGAGTGGGGGAGGGTGTCTGTGGTGGGCTGTAGTCCTACTACGTGGTTACAACCACGCGCCCCTCAGGAGCTTAAGGTAGAGTGTTTGGGTGTCAAAACACCGGGTCGGCGCCAGGCTTAGACGGCCTGTCGCAAGACGGGTTGACTGCGAGGCAGTCCGAGCACGAACTAGTCGTCGATCCGCTGACAATCCCCGCCGCTTCACCGTCGGAGCGGCGGCGGGTGAGAGTTAGTCAAAGGTCCACCAGCACAGCCTCCAGCCACCAGCCTCCACCTCCACCGTCGAGCCGTGATCGCTGCCGCCCGCGACGCCGCCCGCCGCGTCAGATGCCCGCGACGCCCGCCGCGAGTCGAGTCGGAGAGCCGAGCCGCACCAGCAGCAGCATCTGCACCACCAGCAGCAGCAGCAGCACCACCACCACCACCCGAGAGAGAAGCGCACCTGCCCGACGCCGCCCGCCGCGTCAGACGCTCGCGACGCGCGCGTCGAGCCCAGTCGCAGAGCCGCGCCGCGCCAGCAGCAGCATCTGCACCAGCAGCACCATCACCACCAGCAGCAGCACCAGAGAGAGGCACTGCATGGTGACAGCAGCGCAGAAGCGCTCGCAGAGCGGCGCGCAGCGCCGCGCACGCCACGCCGCGGGCGGTCTGACGAGCGCAGCGTACGTCGGCCGCGAGCCGCGCCGCCAGCCGTTATCGGATCTACAGAAAAGAAACGCAGCGCCGCTCGTCCTTTGATGGCGGCGGTCCGCTCTGTAGTGGCGGCGCAGGGTCGCGCGCTGCTGCGGCGCAGCCCGCTAGCGGCCACCGCGTCGCGGCGGCTCCGCCAGTCCGCGGCCGTGGCCGTTCGGCGCAACTCCACCGCCGTGGCGGCCTCCCCCGCGGACGAGGAGGAGTTGCGGTGGGAGGCCGACTTCGTTGCTGCGACTGACACGATCTACGACTCGTCGCGCTCGTTCGAGGACAGCGCGGCCGGTCTGCGCGCCCTCATCAAGACTGGCCTGCTTCGGCACACCGACCTCCGCGACCGCCCCGAACGCTTCTTCAAGGCGCACCGCCTCCTTGCGCGCCACGCAGTGCAGCAGGGTCCCGGCTTCTGGATCCGGTTCACGGTGCACTACAACCTGTGCTTCGGGACGGTGCTCGCCGTCGGGAGCGACGAGCAGATCGCGGCGCTCGACGACGTCGAGGCCACCGGCCAGCTCGGCTGCTTTGCGCTCACGGAGAAGCTCGCCGGCGTGCAGTCGGGCCTGATCGTGCAGACAAAGGCGGTATTCGACGAGGGCACAGACTGCTTCGTCCTGTCCAACGTGGGCGAGACGGACGGGGCGTACAAGAACTGGATCTCGCAGGGCTTCGTGGCCGACAAGGCGGTCGTCCTGGCCGACCGGAGTTGAAATCCTTCTGTTTTAATCGCCAACCACTACTCCTGATTAGGCGGTCGTCCTGGCCGACCTTTCCATCGGCGGGGAGCGCAAAGGCCCCCCACGCCTAGAGGCCGAGTACTTGAAAGTACGCATTCTTGTCTCCCAACCCGCGCTCGAGCGGACACGTATTCAGCCGCCTTCGGCCGCACTCCGCTGTATTCACTGTTCGTTGCAAGCACGCTTTACTCACGCGGTGCTCCGAGGACTCTGCACAGTGCCGTACTCCCGCCCCGAGGATGGCGTCTTGAGCACGCAGGCCCGCACGCCTTTCTGATGGACATGCGCACCGGCGGGCGGCTGACAGCGGGAGTCTCGACGGGCGACATGGGCACGAAGACTGTCGGCATAATATAATATTATATAAAAACATATAATATAATATAATATAGGCGACATGGGCACGAAGACTGTCGGCAACGACCTCGACAACGTGTGGACCCCTAGACGCTGAGCCGAGATGAGCCGAGACGAGCTGAGATCACCCGAGACGAGCCGAGATGACCCGAGGCGAGCCGAGATCACCCGAGATGACCCGAGAACACCCGAGATGAGCCGAGAACACCCGAGATGACCCGAGATGACCCGAGACGAGCCGAGATCACCCGAGACCCTAGACGCTGAATCGATCTTCTTGTACTCCGAACTAGCGCTCGAGAGGACGCGTGTTCCGCGGTGCTCCGGCCGTACTCCGCTGTATGCTCTGCACAACAC
>NW_005200088.1:907335-921195 GCF_000372725.1 Emiliania huxleyi CCMP1516 | reverse complement strand
GGCGCTCTCGGCGTGACCTCGGGCGCCGCGGCGGCAGTGGCGCGCGGTACGCGCCTCATCTCGCCTGATCTCGCCTGATCTCGCCTGATCTCGCCTGATCTCGCCTGATCTCGGCTGATCTCGGCTGATCTTGGCTGATCTCGGCTGATCTCGGCTGATCTCGGCTGATCTCGGCCGATCTCACCACCCTCCCGTGAGTACAGCCATTCCTGTCTCCCCTACCGCCACGGGACCAAACCCACACTGGGTTCGAGACTCTGGAGGTATGGTACAGGCGCGCCGCTCACGCTCTCCTCGATCCCCCAGCTCGCCTCGCTCTTTGAGGAAGCGGAGGCGACGGCCGGCGCGCTGGAGAAGTACGTGGCGTCTTGCGAGGAGGAGCTGACGCCGCTGCTCCGCAATGGCGGCGTCCCCTACCGCCACGGGAGCGAACCCACACTGGATTCGAGCCTCTGGAGGTATGGTACTAGGCGGCGTCCCCCCGGACGACCTCGCCCACCGCATCGCGACGGCCAAGGCCGAGGCGGTCGAGGCGTCGAGGGATGGCAGGAGATGCGGGGAGGGACGCGGAGCGGTGCACGACATAGGTGAAGGCAGTCGAGGCGTCGATCGACCTCTGCTGGCGGCTCAAGCAGGAGCACACCCGAGATACGCCCCGAGATCGCCCCGAGATCGCCCCGAGATTGCGCATGGATCGGCCTCTGCCGGCGCCGCGAGCAGGACTCATTCATTCCTCCTCTCAACGGGCGTGATCCATTCAGTCAGCCACTCGTCACCTCGGCCGCCGAATTCTTGTTTCTCCCTGTGGAAGAATTCGTCACCTCTGCCGCCGCCGCAAGCAGGAGGTCGGCTCGTACGCGCTGATGGGCGACTCCGGCTTCGGCTCGATGGACTTTCTCCAGTGCTGCAAGTTCGCCGAGGGCGACAGCCGCGTCCTGATGCTCAAGATGGCGAGGGACCGCCTCCGCCGCTACGCAAAGGAGGCGAAGAGCGGCGCCCCGCTCCCCGCCGGCGAGGAGGAGGAGGCGGCGCTCTGCGAGGCCCTCGCCGCGGCCGTCGGAACCGCGAAGGGCGACAAGGCCCTCGAGGCGGCCGCGTGGGACCGCGAGTGGCGCGGGGTGCACGCTCTCGCCGAGAGCATCATGAGGCGCACCTTGGAGCCACACGGCCGGTGAGCGGGCCCATCCAGCGCAGGAAATACTGCACTGATCTGTCTAAAAGCGAATCGGAGGTATTTTGGTTTGAGGGTAGCGGAAGGGAAGTGTGTTTTCTCTTGCAATCTGTGAGTGCCGCTATCCTTTAACATCCAAAGTTGCGAGACTTGCGGCGGCCCCAATATGCAATAAACTCTCAAGGCAAGATCTGTGAACAAAATCGAAATCCCCGAAATACGCAACCTAGACAAGGTGCGTTATCACCCCACTGACTCACGCACCCTGCACATGCACACCGCTTACACTGTCAGGACATACAGGCACGTCTACTCACTACTCAGCGCGTGTGCACGCAACACGCACCCTGCACATGCACACCGCTTACACTGTCAGGACATACAGGCACGTCTACTCACTACTCAGCGCGTGTGCACGCAACCTAGACAAGGTGCGTTATCACCCCACTGACTCACGCACCCTGCACATGCACACCTCTTACACTGTCAGGACATACAAACACGTCTACTCACTACTCACTACTCACTACTCACCACTCACTACTCAGCAGCGATCCGCTAGAGCCGCCAGTCGACCTAGGCCGCCGACGGGGAGTGGTCTTCGGCCGGGCCCGCGGAACGGCGGGTCACCCATTGTGACGCGGCCCTGATGGGGGGGCCAACGCAACGCATGATCCTGGAGTCATGGACTGATCATCAAGGTGGTAGTCGGCATCACCACCACACGCTTTGCATCCATTAACATCATCATACTTATTGAGGCAATATGCGTCCGCAGGAATGGGCAAGTGGGGTGGACACAACGGCGAGAATGGAGGAGACCTGTCGCAGTACCCCGTACCGGGGAGGGGGGGGCCAAGCGCGCCAGACCTGTCGCAGTTGGAGCCGCAAAGCCGTCGGATGTGCCCGTTGCTGAAGCGAACCGTCAGGCCTCCGGCTGGAGGACCGTCGGATTTATTGGCGCATGCAGCGCTGGCTTTGGGCGCTGGGCGCCTGGCCAGCGCCGCGGAACGCGCAAAATGACACATGAAATGGTGGATGTGTGTGAGAGAGAGGGTGTGTGTGTTCACTATGACACTTTGCATGCTCATCATTTACGTGGGGCTCCATGGTGTGGTGGCAGTGTGTCTCTGCGAGGTCTCGGGCGACCTTTGGGTTCACCCTTGGGTTTCTTGCCGTCGTCCCTGGGCATCCCAGCTGTGCAGGGGCCCGCCCCGCACACAGCGGGTCCCAAAGGATGAAACCTTTTTTTGTTGTATCGCAGGGGCCTTGGGGGCAGCCTGCCGGACCGCCGCTGCACGGGGCTAGGCACCAGAAGATGAGTGGAATTGATGAATTGGGCCGTTGTCCGTGCCTCCCCTCTATACGTCAGAGTGGGACCTACGCCGCGCCGGGTAAGGGGCGCGCCCGGTCCTCGACGGAGCCGCGCGCCCCGAACGACCCAGGCGGCGAGTAGTCGTCCTCGAACCTTCGACATGTAGTTGCCCATAGTTAGCGCCCGCCCGCCCCCCCCCTCCGTCGCTTCGCAAAAGAAAAAACAAATAAAAACAAGCAAAAGAGAAAGCGAAGCCAAAAACGATTGCGTAAACGGCGTCACAAAGCCCGCCGGTTTTGATCGACAATCGTGAGATTGACCGCCGTCGACCAGAGAATGGCAGACGATGTGTCAGCTTGTGCGGCGCTCGCGCCGCGCAGGCTGGCCCATCGAGGGCACTCTCTGGCGCTGTCCGGGCCAAGCGCGGCGCCGCGCATGCTGCGTGCCACTCGCCGTGGCTTGCGGTGCAGCGCCACTGCAGCCTCGAAAACGTCGCGCACAGCACCAGCATGCTGCCCACCAGGCAGCAGAGTGCTGCACCGGCGTGCAGCGGACGCTGCGGCGCTGCGGCACCGCCTCCCCGCCCTGTCCACGGAGCAGGCGAGCGGCGGCACGGCCTTCCACCAGCTGCAGGAGGTGCGCACTTCCCGGTGGAAGCACAGGATGCTCCCTCCGCATACGCAGCTTTGCGCAGCGCAGCGTACGGGCCACGCCACGCAAAGCCGACCCTCAGTCTGCCCAAGAGGCTGTCTGCGGAAGGCCTGGCAGCGTGTACTCGCCTCCTCCGCGGCCATGCCCTCCGCCCGGGCGAGCGAGGAGCGGGGACACAACCATTTCTGGAATCGTGTGTCCCCGCCCCCCGCTTTTTTTTTGCGTGAGATTGAGGCGTCCGAGCTTGCGGCACCATGTCAAAATCCTGCCCGAGCATCTCGGACATCCGCTCCTGGCTTCCTACGGAATCCTTTGAGAAATCGACCGCACACTCGCTCGCCTATTTCGGGCGCGACGCCCTTGGCTTCTCCGTTGGCGTCGCCATCATTGTGGCGGTATGCGAGTCGGACTGGTTCCACGTGCTCCCGTCCTCAGTTCAGGCCGCTGCGCTCCTGCCACTGCAGATAGTGACGGGCTTCTTCATGTGGTGCCTGTTTGTGGTTGGGCATGACTGCGGGCACACCACCTTCTCGCAACATGAGTTAATCAACGAGGTATTCGGCGAGATTTGCCACTCGGTTTGCCTGTGTACGCCGTTGTGGCGCCGAACACACCATCGCCACCACCTTTACCACAATCACGCGACGAAGGACTACTCATATCCATGGGTACCCCTCCTTCTCAAGAGCTCCATTGCTGCCCGTGCATGGAGTCAGCTCGCCGCCGCTGCCAGCGCTCTCCTGACGACTGCCGCCACCACCACAGCGAAGGATGGCACCGCCTCCTTGGTCTGCATCGCCCTCGCGGCGGCTGCTGTCGCCGTCATCGCTACTGCCAACGACGACGCCTCACCCCCCAGTGGCGCCGCTGCCATCGCTCCCACAGCCCTGGCTATCGTCCTCGCGAGGTGCTCCGTCCCCTTCGCGGGCACCCGCTTTGCCGGCCCCACTGCTGTTGCCGTCTTGTGCGTGCTGCTGCAGCGAAAATACTTGTGGCAGACGTGGCATTACATCCTCCGGCCAATCGCACCACTCTACACGTGGCCTTTCTACCTCTTTGCGGGCATCCCCGATGGGGGGCACTTGCTCCTCTTTGGCCGCGCCTGGGGAGATGCCTCGGCGACAGCGCTCGCACGCGGCTACCTCAGCGCTGCCTTGACTGTGGCGAGCATGTACTCCTGGCACCTCGCTCTCGGTGGCTGTCTCGTGCGCGCATACTGCATGCCGTGGCTCTGGTACGGCTGGTGGCTCTTCACGGTGACCTACCTTCAGCACCACCACGCCGACGTTGCGCTTTACGACGCCTCCTCGTGGGGCTACGTGCGCGGAGCCTTTCAAACCATGGACCGGACCTTTGGTTGTGGCATTGACGCCCTGCATCACAACATTACCGACGGGCACGTGGTTCACCATCTCTTCTTCACTCAGATCCCGCACTTCCGCCTCTCCGCCGCAACCACCGCGTTGCGCGACGCACTTGAGCGGCGAGGGTATAACGGCCTCTACAAGCACACGCACACGCCGCGCTTCGCCATAGGCATCTTCGCAGCTCTCACGAGCAAATGGTTCTTTGTGGAGGACCGCCATTTCGTGAGCAGAGGTGCGATGGAGAGGAGTGAGTAGCACCATAAGAGCAGGCGGGCATCGCTTCCAGGGGGGGGAAGGGGGGCGCTAAGCATGTGGTGAAGCCTCTGGGGAGGGTCGGGACCCCCCCCTAGCATGTGGTGAAGCCTCTGGGGAGGGTCGGGACCCCTAGCATGTGGTGAAGCCTCTCTGGGGAGGGTCGGGACCCCCCCCCCCCCCCCTCTAGCATGTGGTGAAGCCTCTGGGGAGGGTCGTGACCCCCCCCTAGCATGTGGTGAAGCCTCTGGGGAGGGTCGGGACCCCTAGCATGTGGTGAAGCCTCTGGGGAGGGTCGGGACCCCTAGCATGTGGTGAAGCCTCTCTGGGGAGGGTCGGGACCCCTAGCATGTGGTGAAGCCTCTGTGGGGAGGGTCGGGACCCCCCCCTTCCCCCCCTAGCATGTGGTGAAGCCTCTGGGAGGATCGGACTCCCCCCCTAGCAATGTGGTGAAGCCTCTAGTGATGCTGCACTAGGCGGCTCGGTTTTAGCAAAAAGCAGATACCTCCTTCTTTGCGTGTGGTCGTCGAAAAACCGCATGTTCGCCCGTTTTGGACCCCTTCCGTACGGCTCCGAAACCGCTCCTTAACGACGACTACGCGGCCCGGCGGTCAATCTGCGCCTTCTCAGCGGTGGCGGGGATGTGAGAGCGGTACGTGCGGACCGCGTGGTGCTGCGATGGGATGGTTTGACGAGTGCGATCAAGAGTAAAGCCGTATGATCGGACAGCACAGCTAGAGGTGTGGGATGGGTTGACGGAAATCGGGGGACGCGACCCACCTCGCCACAGACGGTCCCGTGCCTCGCCGCTATGACGGGCACACGCCCCGCACCGTCCGCTGTGTGCCCGTCTTTGTCCGGAGTGAATACTCCAACGCGCTCGTCGGTGACGGCGTCCCCGGATTTCGCCGCGCTCGGCGAACCTCGACAGCGCTTTCGGTGGCATGCAGCTCTTTGCGACAGAAGCCTGGAGAGCAGCTCCTCTGCTGCTCACACACTCTGCACAGTTGACACAGCCTACTGTGCGGCTGCCACAGCTGTGACAGCGATGGGCTCGCCCTCACTGCTCTGGGGCCCTCAGTCACTTGTGCTGCGGCTTGTGTGAGCGACACTGCTCGGCGACTGCCGGCACACTGTGAGACCATGGGTGTGAGGTTAAACCACGCTACCAGCGCTTGGTCACATCGGCCCCGAGGTCAGATCCATCTACTCTGTTGATGACAAGACTTGTCTACCGGCTGGAGCCGAGCAGGAGGGCCCGGCGCACAACCCCTTGGTCAACTCACCCTCCACACCCCGTACTCACAGTCCTCCTGGGGCGGTCACATGACACGAGCTCATGAGTCTCTACCGCCCCCGCCGTCCCCCCCCGCAAGCTCCCACGCTGGTCGCGCGCATCGTCCATACTCACCGGCGGTCACGCACACGGAAGCCAGTTGGTGAAGCCCTCGTAGGTATTCAGTGCCCCACACGATTTTTGGCTGCCATAGTTTTTACCGGCGTTGCCTTGTGTGCGGTGCGGACAGCCGGTGTGCTTAGACGCAGTGGGGTGTCGGGGTTGATAAGCGTGGTCCCGCTGTATGCGGCCCACTGCACTGAAGTGTAAGTGCCCATATCACTTCGGGGTCGGCGAGGTGGACTGGCAGCGCGCACGGCAGCGTCCCCACTCGTGAGAGGGTATGTGATCTACGTGAGACCCTGTGCGTGTCTGGGTGTGCGTAGAAAGTCTGTGGAACCCATCGAGAGGTGCCGCGGCCGGAGCCGCCGTGTGTGACACATGTTGTGGGAACACCGTTTTTTCTGCAAACATGCAAACGAGACGGCCTGCGCAGCCTCTGACTATAAGGTAAGATTGCTCCCTCCGCCCTCGTGTGCGCCGCAAAACTCATCTACCTGAGTTTTTACTGTATTGTGGTATGGCGTGTGCTCGGTATGCCGTACCACCACACCTGCTACTGCCAGTACTGTACCAACGACATGTGGTCGGAGAGTAGACCTTCCGCAACATATGCTCGCGCATCCCGGTCAGTGCACACTAAGCACTCGAAACCTGTACTGGGACAGAGCTCCTGTCGGGACCCGACCCTCTGATCCTGAGCCCCTAGCGGCGGGCTCGCTCATGGCGGCTCGAAGCCGAACTTGACAAACCTGCCCGCGTGCCCGGGCTTCATCCCCGTCTCCTTGGCCACGTCCGCCCGCTCAGCGGCGTCCAGTCCGCGCAAGAACGCGATGTCGTCGTAGCCCTCGGCGTCAAAGGCGGCGCCGTAGGCCTGCAGGTTGATCTGCGCCAGCGCCGCGGCGACGGCCGCCATGCCGCCCGTGGGCGGAGGGGGCGTCTCCCTCAGCACGATGCGCCCGTCCGGCGTGGTCGTGAACAGGCGGCTCGAGAGCGGGGAGGGGCCGGCAGGGGCGGCGGTGGAGGCGGAGGCGGCGGCGGTGGAGGTGGAGGCGGCGGTGCGGGCGGCGGTGGCGGGCGCGGCCAGTGCGGTGGGTGCGGTGGGTGCAGTGGCGGCGGTGGCGGCAGAGGAGGAAGAGGAGGAGGCTGCCGAGAGTGCGACGGCGGCGGCGCGGCTGGAGCGTCGCTTCGGCGCGGGCGCGTCGGTCGACTCGTTCTCGCCCTCGCCCTCGCCCTCGCCCTCGCCCTCGCCCTCCTCCTTGGCGCCCTCGGTCCAGTTCGGGCCAGTGTGGCCCATCACCACCTGTGGCAACCAATCGATGTCAAAGAGTGTCGAGGCGGCACATCGGGATCTCTCCAAACGTACCCGGCAGTTGTGAATCGTCCGGTGCGCAGCCTTGCACCCAGTGCACGCCAGCTCGAGCGGCGCCGCCTCTTGCGCCGTGTGCTGGTTAACCCGCAGCGGCGGTGGTGCTGCTGCCGGCGGCCTCCCGCGCAATCCCTGTTGTCGTTCTTGGCGCAATCCTGGTGTCACCGCTGCGGCTGTAGCCGGCCGAGCCAGCGGGTCGGGTGCCTCCCGATGAATGGAGCAGTGGCGCCGTCCGACGCGGCGGCACACAAGGCAGTGGCGTCGCCCGCCCGGCCCTACCCCAGGGCCGCCTCCGTCGCCGCCCGTGTCGCCGCCGTCGCCGCCAGCGCCACACTCCACGCCAGCCCGTGACTTCTTTGACTCCGACGATGCAGCTCCGTTGTCCATGCCCGCCTGCGCCAAGCTTCGCTTGCCTCGAAGGACGGGGCCTGCCGACTCGGCTCCCACCGCCTCCTCCTCCACCACCGGCTCGGCAGCGGCTGCGCCTTCTGCCGCCTCACCCAGCGGTGCCGCCGACGCCTGCCCTGCTGCTGCCGCCACCGCCGAGCCCGCTTCCGGCGCCTCGCCGACCGCGCGCGCGTACGCCACCGCCGCCTCCACCGCGGTGTCAAGGACGGCGAGGTAGACCTGCCTTCCGTCCACCTTGTGCCGCGCCTCGAAGCGGCCGGAGGCGTGCTTGACCACGCCCTTGTAGCCACTCGGGTTGCTGCTCGAGAGGTGCAGCCGTAAGCCCTCCGCCTCCGTCGCCACCGTCGGAGGAGCCGGAGGCTGGTACTCGCCGACTGCTCGCGCGAACGCCACCGCCGCCTCCACCGCCGTGTCGAAGCGGCCTACTGTGACCTGCCTTCCGGCCACCCTATGCTTCGCCTCGAAGCGGCCGTTTCGCGAGTCGCCCTTGTACACGCCCTTGTAGCCCGTGCTGCTGCTGCTAGACAAATGCAGACGCAAACCCTCCGCCTCCTCCGCCAGGGGCGCCTCCGCTGCCGCTGCCGTCGCCGCCGCTCCCTCCTCCAGCGGCGCCGGCTGCTCTGTCCCTGCCGCCGCCGCCGTGACCGCCTCCTCCACCGACGGCTCGGCAGCGGCTGCGCCTTCTGCCGCCTCACCCAGCGGTGCCGCCGACGCCTGCCCTCCTGCCGCCACCGCTGAGCCCGCTTCCGGCGCCTCGCCGACCGCGCGCGCGTACGCCACCGCCGCCTCCACCGCCGTGTCGAAGTAGCCGATGGAGACCAGCCTTCCACCCACCCTGTGCCGCGCCATGAAGCGGGCGTGGTGTTTGTACACGCCCTTGTAGCCCGTGCTGCTGCTGGACAAATGCAGACGCAAGCCCTCCGCTACCTCCGCCACAAGCGCCTCAACTGCCGCCGCATCCGCCGCCGCCGCTCCCTCCTCCAGCGGCGCCGGCTCTTCTGCCCCTGCCGCCGCCGCCGCGGGCGCCATCAGGGGCGGGCTCTGCTCGCTCTCCACCGCGGGGGCCGCAGGCTCCGTACCAGCCGCCGGCTCCGGCGGCTCGTCGTCGCTGTCCAACGCCATTGGACACGCTGCGGTGCTTCCCGGCAGCGCGGCCTCGCCAATGCTGCCACCGCCATTTCCGCCACCGCCAGACCTCCTTGTCGCCGCCCTGGCCCTCGCCGCCGTCGCCGCCCCCCACCGCCCGCGCCGCCGGCGCCGCCGGCGCCGCCCTCGCCGCCGCCCGCGCCGCCCGCGCCATCCCCGCCGCCCGCACCGCCCACCGCCTCGGCAGTGGCAGTGCTTGCCGCCGCTTGAGTGCCCGCCTCTCCAGCCGCAACGCCGGCCACGGGCTCGGGCAGCCCTTCACTTGGCGCGGCGTCCGCGAGCTCTTTGAGGCGGAGCGAGCACTTCTGCTTCTCCTCGTTCCAGACCAGCACCAGGCAGGAGGCGCCCGCCTTCATCTGTGCCTTGACGATGCAGCTCCCGCAGTCGCACGGCATTTTGAGCCGCAGCGTGTGCGGCTCCGCTTTGGGCTCGAGGGTGAGGCGGAACTTTCGGAGGTGTGGCGCGGTTGCGTTCTCCCTGTCAAGCGCGCGGGCGAGCCGCCCGCTTTCCGCGAGGCTCTGCCAGGAGAGCGGCGCCGGCTGCGGCGCATCCGCGATGCGTGTGTCGGCCATCGAGGGCGGGGGCGCTGGCCTCGGGCCGGCATTTATTTTAAATTTTACAACGAGACGCGCCGAGCTCTAATCCGGACTTACACCCACACCCGCCGCCGAGCTCTCGATGAGGAAAAGGCGATTCGTCTCCGAATCCCGGGCTGGCAGCCGTCGCCAGGAGAGAGAGGGGCGTCGCGGAGTGGGAGACGGAGTGGCTCGCCCCAGGTTTCTTTTCCAGCGAAGGCGAGTGCGAGCTCCCCGAGACGCTCGAATCTGTCCGAGGGGTGGCAGTAAACGGCTGCGCGGTGAGCACAGTCGCACTCCTCTGTGTAGCGCCTCAGGGTGATGGGGTGGCATGCCGGGTCAAGCTGAGACTAATGGTAGAGGCACCAGGGGTCGTTCTTCGCCCACAGCAGCAACTGACAGAACAGGCGCAACGACGCCCGCCCGACTGGGTGGCATACACAGACGGGTCGGAAGACCTAGGGAAAGCAGGGTGGGCCTATGCAGTACTCATCGGGGGCGACGCCATCGGCGATGAGGGCGCGTCGCTGACGAGCGAGGGCTACGGGCCAGTTGTCACTTCGGCGGCGCACCCAGCCTACCTCGGCGCGCGTAAGCATACCAACAACACGGCGGAACTAACCGCCCTAGCCGAGCTCCTCCGGGCTCTTCTATCCTCGTCACCGCAACGAGCGGGCTCACGCGGAATAGTGCGCACCGATAGCGAGTACGCGGCGGCATGCATGATGGGGAGGGTGACCCCCAAAACGAACAGACAGCTGGCGGAGCGCCTTCGTTCCCTCTGGCAACGCCTTCGCGCCAAACACACCGTGACGTGGAGGCATGTGGCGGGTCACAGCGGCAACAAATGGAACGACTACGTCGACGAGCTAGCTGCTCGCGGCAGGCAGGGTGACAGAGGCTCAAACGCTGCCGAGTGGGCGGACGGCACCATCCCGACGAACACTCCCGACGAGGAAAGCAGCGCGGAGGGGGGCGACAGCAGTACCAGTGGACACGGGGCAACAGGCGGCGGCCAGGACTCGGAGAGGGAAGATGATAGCGACGCCGACTGTGGATCTGCTACACCAACGGCTACACTCAGCCCCAGCCAACCCCGTCAGCCTCCCCTCGCCCGCCACCGACCCTAGCAGCGGGCCAACACGCGGCGCGTGCATCGCCCTCCACGCCGACCCCTGCGCGCACCGCTCATCTTGGCCCTCCTGGGGTTATTCTCGCGCTCGCGCAGGACCCGGGGGACTCCCTTCCCCCCACCTCCGACCGGACGGGTTGGTCGGTTCTGCGCCCCTTGGCGCCTGCGCATATCGCGTGCCCGCCCGCCAAGTGGCTGGTGCCAAGGCCAAATCAACTGCCAAGGCTGGTGCCAGGGCCAAATCAACTGCCTGGCTGGTGCCAAGGCTCAAAGGCTCTCCTGTCTCTCTCTCTCCTCCCTCTCCACTCTCTCAACTTATGATGTAACATACTTGACCCCCCCCCCTTGGCGCCTTGTGTTTTTCGTGCCAAACCAGCGCGATCTCGGCGGGGCGTCAGCGCCTCTCGGAGGGGCATCATGAGCTCGCGGGGCTGCCCGACGGGGCGGGCCTCTTGCTGATGGACCCAGCCGAGGTGCCCAACCAGTTGGAGTGGCGCTGACGCGCCGCGCGCGACCACCAGCCAGCTTTTCGAGGGGCCCGAGCACGGTGCGCCGAAAGAGTAGACACTCTCCGGTCCATCCGGAATTTTGTCGTTCTAGTTAGCACTGCTGCTGCAGACAGGGCCCGCGTGACCCCTTGCCCTTCCCGGATCCAGCTCGCTGAGGCGTGGCGTCACCCCTGTGACCGCCCACAGGTGGCTGACGAAGCGCCACTCATCGCTGCTTTCGCGCGCCTGCTCCACAGAGGGCTCCTGCGGCTCTCCCTCGTCGCGTGACCGCCGCCGACATCATGTGCTCGGTCGTCCCCGCCGGCGCGGAGCTGCGCCACGTCGAATTCTTCGGTGGCTCGACCGCCGGCGCGCCCACCCTCGCCTCCTGCGCGCCTCACACCCAGTATTCTCCTCGCGCGCGGCCGACAAAGTAGGCACACGACCACCTCTCTCTCAGTCACCCCCCCCCACGATGCACAGCCCGTCCACTCTCGCCGGCAAGGCGCACGGAACGCCCAATTTGGGCTGGAAATGCCGCCGCCACGGGTTGGTGGCGCCCTCGGCAGCGGGGCAGCGCCACGCCGCGCAAACTTGCGCGACAAACTTGCGACCTCTGTCCCTCGTATTCACCCCAGATTTTGCCCTATCCAGGCTCACCCGGTACCGCGAGCGGCGAGCCGCGCCAAGTTTGCTCCATTTCCGACAAGTTCATCCCGCCCGAAGGCCGATCTTCGGCCGCCTGGAGGCCCAGGACGGGGCTCGGGACCGGCCAGGTGTGGATTCTCCACGGCGCTGCGGTGTATCTGCGCGCCCATGGCGCGTTCAGGGGTGTGCCTGAGGCGTGTTGACTGCGGGGCGCCGCGATAGCGCGGCGCCGACGATTGTGTCAGCTCACTGTCACACCGTCGACACGGTCACAGTGTGTGTGCAGTGCGTCCACTCCGGCGACCGTGACGCCGTCGGTTCTCGCCTATACCGGCTAGTGTGGAGCTTTCAGTGTGGTTGCGTGTTGTACTAGTGATGCTGCACTAGGCGGCCCGTTTTTAGCAAAAACCAGATACCACATCGCGTGTGGTTGTCGAAAAACCGCATCTTCGCCCGTCTGGGACCTCTTCGTACGGCTCCAAAAACGGCTCCTTAACGACGGCTACGCGGCCCGGCGGTCGATCTGCGCCTTCTCAGCGGTGGAGGGGATGTGGGCGGTACGCGCGTACCGCGTGGTGTTGCGACGGTTTGACGAGTGCGACTCCCAGCGTCGACTTTTCGACCCCACGGAGCCTCTGCTGCTCCGGGGGGGGGGGTCTGCAGACCACCCGGCCGAACTTCAGAGTCGCGGTGCTCCTCAAATACCGCTCAAACGCCCACGATGCTGTGGAGGGGACATATGCTGATGATCCTGGCCCGATTGGTTCGCTCAGAAAGCTTCTGGGCGGTCGTTAAGGTTCGCTCCCCGCACACCGGCCCGGAAGTATGTTACATCATATACTCTCTCCCTCTCCCTCCCCTGAGACTCTCTCTCCTGCTTGCTCCGCCCTCTCTATCCCTCCCTCCCTCCCTCCCTCTCGCGCCCCCCCCCCTCTTCTCTCCTCTCCCCCCCTCTCTCCTCTCTCCTCCTCAGAGCAGGACGTTGCGGAGATCAGCAGGAGGATGTACGAAGAGATTAGGAGCAGCAGGGACCCGAGGGACCATGTGGAAGACGGCTAGTGCTAGTCCCCCATCGGGAGGACGACCCCGGCTAGTCGCCGACCACACCCACAAAGAACCCTGCACAAAGACCGCAGGGCGGGGACCTGTTCCTTTTTACCCATCTCCTAGTAGAGGTGTCCGTTTTATTTATTTATTTAGCCGTGACATGTGGTTCCACCACCCCTCGTAGGCTTTGCCTCTGATCGCCACCGTTCCCAGGCTGCCTAATGGGATGGAAAGGAAGGCTCGGCGAGCGTATAGAAGCGTTCTCGACTTCGTCGTGGCAACCTGCACGGCAGCGCTGGCAGGCGCGATGAGCGTCGTGTACCTTTTTGCGCAAATGGTCAAATCAAGGTTTTGTAACTGTTAGGTGCCTATATGGGCTTCCAGTATCGGACCTTCAAGACATGCGCTTTTGGCCGGTGGCCTCTTCGGACATGGTACCTCCGGTGAGATGAGTGGCTGCCAGTTCGAGACTGGGGCCGATCGAACTTGAGTTGTTCGGAGGAGGAATCCGGCCAGCACGGGTACAAAGAGGGGTACCCGGAGAATCCCCAGCTGCGGAAACGTAGTGTCGCTCAAGAGGTGCGATACTGCGGGGGAGTGTAAGGTGCCTATATGGGCTTCCAGTATCGGACCTTCAAGACATGCGCTTTTGGCCGGTGGCCTCCTCGGACAGTAACGCGAGCTGTGCCACAGTGAAATGGCACTACCACTAGCCACACCACACTCCAGATGTTCTGGGCGTACGAACCGCGAGCCGCGGCTCGCACAAGAGCACTCGAGGTCTCGACTCGATTAATTAACAACAAGCACCTCGTCAGGTTCTGAACTGTGTGAACGCTACCGAGGGTTACGACTGTAAAGCCGCGCATGATTGTGGATGCCGCCAACCACTCTG
>NW_005200088.1:888944-897850 GCF_000372725.1 Emiliania huxleyi CCMP1516 | reverse complement strand
GGAGAGCCGGCGGGCGAGGAGGCGCCGCCCCGCTCCGAGCCCGCCATGGAGGAGGAGGCGCTCGGAGGAACCTGCCGCCGGTCGTGGGGGTACGCAGTGTGTCGCCTCTGGCTCTGGGCTTGGTCTTGGTCCCGCGCGCAGCGGCGGGGAGGGGCCGGTGAGGGAGGGCGGGCAGGGGAGAGGGAGGGAGGGAGGGAGGGAGGGAGGGAGGGAGGGAGGGAGGGAGGGAGGGAGGGCGGGCGGGCAGGGGAGAGGGAGGGAGAGAGAGGGAGGGAGAGAGAGGGAGAGCGAGAGGAAGAGGTCGCGGTGTCCGCCTCGGAACAGCAGAGGCCTCGCGGCCCGCAGTAGTGCGCCTCGACCGCCCCCTGCGAGCCGCCCTCCGCCTCGCTCGCGTCGGCAATCGCACACACGACGCCGCGGCCCCGGCAGGCGATCGAGCAACTCTGCTGGGCGTTGAAGACGCCTTGAGCGGCGAGGCTCTGCGCGGCGGCAAGCGCGGTGCCCGAGGACGCGGCGGCGGCCGCTGCTGGCGCGGACGCCGTCGGCGTGAGGTGGAGCGTCAGCGTCTTGTCCGCGGGCGCCAGCTGCGAGAGCACGATCAGAAACGCGGACCGCTGCGCCGGCGCCGCCGCGGGCTCCGACGCGAGCCTCTCAGGAGGCTCCTCGGGCGAGACGGCAGCGCTGGACGCGCTGGCGACACGGAGGTCGGCGGCGTCGAGCGCGATCGCAAGCGTGCCGCCGCCGACCCACGTCTCGAGCGCGAGCCTCATGGTGACGCCGCCGGCGCGGGTGCCAAGCAGGGAGGCCTTACCGACAGAGCAAGGCGCGCGGCGTGCGTGGTCGGCATAGAAGGAGGCGAGCTCATTCGCCATGACCTGGGTTGCCAGGAGGGCGGAGAGGCTCCGGAGGACCGAGGACATACGCACCTTCTCCGGCAGGTACGCCTTTGCCGTCAAGTCGAGGCGCCGGCTAGGTCAAAGAAAAGAATTCGGACTCCTGTCACAGCAGACTGGCTCGGACTACAAATGGCACAGCAGGCGACGGCCCCTTACGGGTCGTCAAAGAGGCCGGCGTACTCCTCCGGCCGCTCCTCCCCCTCCCAATCCTCCCCGGGCGCCGTCAAAGAATTCTTCTTGTTGGCTTCTAAAAATCTCTCTCTCTCAAAATACAAGCCTCTCAACACAAAGCGTGCCGTCCACCCATACCGCGTTGGTGTCCAGTCCGAGCCTGGCTGTTCTTCACCTTCCTATGCACATACCATCCCACGTGTGTTATGGCCCTGCGACCGCGCACCCCCCAGGGTCAGGGCTCTCTAGCCCGCAGCCCGACCCCGAGCATCCGTCCCGCTGGATGCGCGTCTCTTCTTAGCTCCCCGGCCCTGGGTGCGCTGGGTGCGTGAGGTTGCCAACTGCACTCCAAGTGCTCCAAGTGCTGCGAAAGAAATTTGAGGTAGTAAGGTAAACTTCTCCCCACACACGAGGAGAAGAAGTGGTGGGGCAAGGGGGCGACCGTGTGAACGTTAGCGGGTGACGTTAGGGAGAATGCGTGCAATTGAGGGAGAATGCTTGCACGTAAAGCACTTTCAATTACTCGAGTAGCAAGTCATTCGGAACCACTCCTCTGATGTGTGACGGACACCCGATCGAACTGCTGGACGAAGCTGCTGCAGACGCATACAAAATGACCATCTGCTACACCAGGCCGGGACAGTACGGCGGCGCCACCCAGGACCCGCACCTCCACTTCCCGAACGGCGGCGAGGCCGACCTCCGCGGCCGCGACGGCGCCCACCCGCCTCCTTTACACCCGATCGAACTGCTGGACGAAGCTGCTGCAGACGCATACAAAATGACCATCTGCTACACCAGGCCGGGACAGTACGGCGGCGCCACCCAGGACCCGCACCTCCACTTCCCGAACGGCGGCGAGGCCGACCTCCGCGGCCGCGACGGCGCCCACCCGCCTCCTTTCGGCGACACGAGAGGCGAGGCGTGACAGGTTTCCCCTCTCCGGTAGGCGCCTATTACAACTTTTTCTCCGCGCCCGGCATCAGCGTCAACGTCAAGACCGAAGACGCCACATTCACCCTGCACAACGGCAGGCTCACTGTTGACGGCTCCTTCATCACCGAGGCGCCAGCCGCGCTAGACTTGGCCCCCCGCCCTCTGCCGTTGAGACCCCACCCCTCCCTCCCCATTCTTCTCAGGCGCACCTCGTCGCCGGCGCGGGCGTGTGCCCGCCCGAGGCGCCGCCGGCCAAGTGCGCCGGCGCCCACAAGAAGCTCTTCAACGTCTCCTACCTCGCCTCCGAGCTCACCGAGCAGAACGCTGGCTTTTCCTACTTGCGAGGCACCTGCGGCGGCGGGACGCCCTTCCAGGGTGGCATCGGGTTCACGAGGCGGTGCGAGGACATCCTCGTGCAGTCGCACTTCTCGAGCGCCAACATCACTGTGCGCGGCTGGACCTTTGTCTTGCGTGGCATCCGAGCGCACGACGGCGTCGCCCCCGGCCTTGGCACGACAGCGTCGACGCGGTGTCGCCATTATGCCTTGTAGGCAACCACGTGTACGACCGCATCTCCGGCCCTCGCCACCGATTGGACGTCGGCATCAGCGCTGCGGGCGGTGCCGCCGCTCGCTCGCTCCCGCACGGCAACGTCGAGCAGAGGACGGCCCCCTCCCCTAGCCGCTGGCACTAGAACCCGTCCGGTGTGTTTAGGCATTCTCGGCCAGACCTTCTCCTCCAACTCGCCCCGCTTCGGTGCCAAGGACGGCTACCCCGCGGAGGGCCACTTCAAGACGACGGCTCAGGCTCGCTTGATGACTGTATAACCAGCGGTCCCGCAGTATGGCACTCCACCACACAGTAACATTGCAGGCAGAGGGCGCCATCGAGGGCTCGGCAGCCATGTACGAGGTCGCGTCGCCGTACGAGACGCGCTTTCTCTTCTCTCGATTCGACGCCGCCGAGCAGCTCGCGCCCGCCATCGTGGAGGGCGGTCCCACGGGGGCGGGCGACGCGTCGGCCGTGGAGTAGGTGGGCGCGAGGGGTGGGTACGCGGGGGGCGCGGGAAGACGTCAGACTGAGGGAAATGGGGCACGCTGCTCGTCCGGCGCGCGGAGAGTTTCTGCCCGGCCGACTGAATCTGAAAGGGGGGGGGGTCAGGGCATGACGCGCACCGCAGCCGTCATGCAAACCGAATCAAAACTGCGGATCGGTGAGAGAGAGCGTCCACGTACTTCAACCCGGTTCGCCCCACTTCCACCCTGTGACCGTGTGAGGTGTTGAGGAATCTTGTGCTCACCCACGGCACCGGGCCGGTGCTTGCACTTTGAATGCCGTGGGGCTCCTGCCCGTGTCCCGGGCGTGGAGATGCGAGGGTCGCCCCCCCTTGCCCCACCACTTTGTGTGTGTGGAGACGTTTACCTTACCTTACCTTACCTTACCTTGAGGAATCTTCGAGCTTCGGCGCCATGCCAAATGCCATGACGCATGAGCCATCTTCGGATCTTGGACTCCGCACTCCGCACTTGTTGGATATACGTACACATGTGCGCGAGGCCCCTTGTTTTAATAGAGCCGTAGGGGCAGAAAGGAAGCGGACGCCCCGCGAGGTGCCGTGTACTATGGTCTCCTACGTGGCCTGCGTGTCTGAGCCGGCGAGGCACGGGTGGTCGACCGTCCCGCACCTCCTCCGCTCCTCCTCCCCACCGGCCGCAGCGCCGGTCGCGTGCGGCGCCGCCGGAAGCTCCTCGGCGAAGCGCCAGCCGCTCTTGGCGGGGCAGTCGGCGGCGGCGCTCGCGCCCCACGCCTCGGTCATCGGCTCGTACCCGTGCTGCGCGAGCAGGCCGGCGAGCGCCGCGTTGTAGGGCGCGAAGAAGTCGCGGAGGACGCAGCGGTCGCGGCGCGGCAGCTGCGCCTCGACCGACTGCCCCTTGATCGCGTCCGCGTCGGAGGCGGCGTCGCGGTCGACGTGGACGGACCGGTTGGCGTGCGTGTTGTGCGCCTAGGGTTCGGGTACCGTGGGGGTAGGGGATGGGTGCGGGTACCGTGGGGACCGGTTGGCGTGCGTGTTGTGCGCCTCGTCGACGCGAAACGAGAAGGGCGCCAGCTGCAGGAAGGCGGCGACGCGCCCCATCGCCTCCTGCGCCGCCTCGGCGGAGGCAGTCCACGCGTCGAAGTTGAGGAGGAGCAGCTGCCTGCGCGGCACCATCCCCAGCCAGAGCTTGAGGTAGCGCACGTACCGCCCCTCGCCGACGAAGGGGTTGACGTAGCAGCCCGCCTCCTCCATCTCGTCCGAGTACTCGTCCATCATCGAAAAGGTCCGGTTGGGCGAGCCGCAGGAGGCCATCGTCTTTGCCACGTCGGCGACGAGCGCAGAGAAGGGCGGCGCGGCGTCCGAGAGCTCCTTCTCCATCTTGTTGTCGATGCGCTTGTTGAGGTAGCGCACGACCGTGCGGTCGGCGGCCTTGTTCAGGTACTCGGAGTAGGCGCGAGGCACCGGGTCTCGCAGCGTGAAGATGAGGCGCACCTTTGGGAGCAGACGCAGCCGCGGTGAGAGCAGACGCAGCCCGAGGTGCAGCCGAGGTGCAGCCGAGGTGCGGCCGAGGTGCAGCCGAGGTGCAGCCGAGGTGCAGCCGAGGTGCAGCCGAGGTACAGCCGAGGTACAGCCGAGATGCAGCCGAGGTACAGCCGAGGTACAGCCGAGGTACAGCCGAGGTGCAGCCGAGCAGCCGCCGAGCTGCAGCCGAGGTGCAGCCGAGGTGCGGCCGAGGTGCAGCCGAGCTGCCGCCGAGCTGCCGCCGAGCTGCCGCCGAGGTGCAGCCGAGGTGTAGCCGAGGTGTAGCCGAGGTGTGGCCGAGGTGCAGCCGAGGTGCAGCCGAGCTGCCGCCGAGCTGCCGCCGAGGTGCAGCCGAGGTGTAGCCGAGGTGCCGCCGAGGTGCAGCCGAGGTGCAGCCGAGGTGCAGCCGAGGTGCAGCCGAGGTGCCGCCGAGGTGCAGCCGAGGTGCAGCCGAGGTGCCGCCGAGCTGCAGCCGAGGTGCAGCCGAGGTGCAGCCGAGCTACCGCCGAGCTGCCGCCGAGCTGCAGCCGAGGTGCCGCCGAGGTGCCGCCGAGGTGCAGCCGAGGTGCAGCCGAGGTGCGGCCTAGGTGCAGCCGAGGTGCAGCCGAGGTGCAGCCGAGGTGCAGCCGAGCTGCCGCCGAGCTTGCGCCTTGGGCATGTACTTGAGGATGTAGGTGGGGCAGGTGAGGCAGTAGAGGTAGCCCGGCGTCGCCTCGCCCGTCACCTGTTCACGGCTGCAGGTGTGAAGAGACGCTGTTCACAGCTGAGGTAGCCGGCGTCGCCTCGCCCGTCACCTTGAAGTCGCTCGGCGAGATCTTTGGGAACTTTGGGAGGTAGTCGCCCATCACGTCTGGAGAGATGGGGAGAGAGGGGGAGAGATGGGGAGAGATGGGGAGAGATGGGGAGAGATGGGGAGAGATGGGGAGAGAGGGGGAGAGAGGGGGAGAGAGGGGGAGAGAGGGGGAGAGAGGGGGAGAGAGGGGGAGAGAGGGGGAGAGAGGGGGAGAGATGGGGAGAGAGGGGAAGAGATCCGACCGTCGCGGCTCGGCCGCCGCTTGGGCGAGAAGAAGTTGCCCCAGAAGGTGAGCTCCTATGGGGAGATGTGGGGAGACATGGGCGAGATATGGGCGAGAAGAAGTCGCCCCAGGAGGTGCGCTCCTTGTCGGCGGCGGGGAGCACGTCCGGGTGCTCGAGCAGGTACTTGTACAGCGAGGTGGTGCCCGCCTTGGGCACGCCGCCGATGATGAAGTGCGGCAGGCAGGAGTACCTAGTCATCCATACGGCCGGTGATCACGTGTCCCTGTGTGGTGCCGATGATGAAGTGCGGCAGGCAGGAGTACCTAGTCATCCATACGGCCGGTGATCACGTGTCCCTGTGTGGTGCCGATGATGGCGGGCGGCAGGCTCGAGTACTTGTGGTCGGCAAAGACCGGCACGCATCGAGGGTCGAAGGCGGCGGCGGTGCCGTTGGCGCGCAGCGCCGAGTGCATCGCCGCGTGGTTCTCCACTCCGTGGAAGGCGACGGCGTCGGCGAAGAGGTGGAAGAGGTTCGAGACGGGAGGCTGCGGGTAGAATCCGAACTCCATGTCGGTGTGCACGCCTATCACTGATCAGGTGCGGCCTCCCTCCGCTCGTTCCTCTGGCCGCCACTCCATGGCCGAGAGCAGCGCCGGCGCTCTCGGCGCAGTCGCCCAGCCACGCATCGCCGCCAGAGTGCACTCTCTCCGCCCACTTCAGCGAGAGCGGGTCGCAGACCTAAGTGGGTTCGGGTACCGTGGGGGTAGGGGAGGGTGGCCATGGTGGGTTCGGGTACCGTGGGGGTAGGGGAGAGCGGCGCGCGGACCTCCGCATCCTTGAGCGCGATGATCTGGCGCGCCGCTGCGCGCGAGAGGACGATGCCTGTTCACACAGCTGGACGTGTGAAGAGGCGCCGCTTTCACACCGCGCGCCGCTGCGCGCGAGAGGACGATGCCTGCGCCGCCGCCCACAAAGAGCGGGTAGCCCGCCTCGTGCAGCGGCCGCCCAAAGTAGTGCGCCGCGCGCGAGTCGTACCTGTGCGGCGCTGTCTCTCGGTGAACCTCGGTCGCCTCTCAGGGCCCTCTCGGGCCCTCTTGGGGCCATCTCGAGCCATCTCGGGCCATCTCGGGCCATCTCGGGCCATCTCGGGCCATCTCGGGCCATCTCGAGTCATCTCGGGCCATCTCGGGGCCATCTCGGGGCCATCTCGGGCCATCTCGGGCCATCTCGGGCCATCTCGGGCCATCTATGGTCATCTCGAGTCATCTCGAGTCATCTCGGGCCATCTCGGCTCATCTCGAGTCATCTCGGCTCGCGCCGGCGGAGCAGCTCCAGGAGCGGCTTCCAGAGGACGTAGGTGTCATCGTCCACGTACACGTACCTGTTCACAGCCAGAGGTGTGAAGAGACGCCCTTCACGCCTGCTCCCTGGTCGCCCGTCTTTGGCGAGCGCACCACTCGGTCTCCTGCAGCTCCGCCCAGTGCGCGCGCACGGAGAACTCGAAGATGGCCTTCATCTTGAAGCGCAGCCACGTGTTCCACGTCATGCCCTTGTCGTGCGAGATCGTCCAGTGCTCGCCTTGCGAAAGACAGCCGAGGTAGGACCGAGAGATGACCGAGGTACAGCCGAGGTACAGCCGAGGTACAGCCGAGGTACAGCCGAGGTACAGCCGAGGTACAGCCGAGGTACAGCCGAGGTACAGCCGAGGTACAGCCGAGGTACAGCCGAGGTACAGCCGAGGTACAGCCGAGGTACAGCCGAGGTACAGCCGAGATCGTCCAGTGCTCGCCTTGCGACGACGGCCGCTCCGGCAAGTTGAGCGCCGCGACGCGGTGCAGCCGCCTGGGGAGAGATGGGGAGAGATGGGGAGAGATGGGGAGAGATGGGGGGAGATGGGGAGAGATGGGGAGAGATGGGGAGATGGGGAGAGATGGGGAGAGATGGGGAGAGGTGGGGAGAGATGGGGAGAGATGGGGAGGGATGGGGAGAGATGGGGAGAGATGGGGAGAGATGGGGAGAGATGGGGAGAGATGGGGAGAGATGGGGGGAGATGGGGAGAGATGGGGAGAGATGGGGAGAGATGGGGAGAGACGGGGAGAGGAGCTGCGATGCAGCCGCCTCGCTCGCCCGCGCGTGTCGGTGGCGGCGGCGGCCACTCCATCCCCGGCGCGCGCGGGGAGGTCGCCGGGCAGCGCGTCGGCGGCGAGGTTGGCGGAGATGCCCCACCGACCGTGCGAGAGTGTGTAGCTCTCTGCCGCGACCTAGCTCATACCCATCACAAGAACATTCAGAACAGGAGAGAGTGCGAGAGTGTGTCGCTCTCTGCCGCGACCTAGCTCATACCCATCACAAGAACATTCAGAACAGGAGAGAGTGCGAGAGTGTGTAGCTCTCTGCCGCGACCTAGCTCATACCCATCACAAGAACATTCAGAACAGGAGAGAGTGCGAGAGTGTGTCGCTCTCTGCCGCGACCTAGCTCATACTCATCACAAGAACATTCAGAACAGGAGAGAGTGCGAGAGTGTGTAGCTCTCTGCCGCGACCTAGCTCATACTCATCACAAGAACATTCAGAACAGGAAAGAGTGCGAGAGTGTGTAGCTCTCTCTCTGCCGCGGCCTAGCTTATCTTATACTCATCAGTGTGTAGCTCTCTCTCGCTACCGCGACCTCGCGGTCCGCGTGGTAGTACAGCCGCGGCACCGCCTCGCCCCAGCTGCCTGCGCGCGGAACACGCCAGCCTCAGCGCGGGAGGACGGGGGCTCGTGCCCGTGTCTTCACAGCGCCGCGTGACTGCAGGCGACACAGCTGCGGATGGCTACGGATGGCTTCGGCCGCCGGCGGCGGAATGCGTGTCCAGCCGGCTGGTTGGAAGAGGAGGGTGCGTACACTCGGCTTCTAGGCACGAGATCTGGGGAGATATGGGGAGATCTGGGGAGATACGGGGAGATGCTCCGCTTCTACGCCCGGCTGCCCTCGCACGACGCCACGATCTCTCGCAGCTGCGTCTCGCGCGCCATCACGTGCACCCCCACCGCCTCGGCCGCGAGCGGGTAGCGCTGCGCCTCCTCCCACTGCACCAGCTCGTCCGCCTGCGCCTCGCTCACCTGCGTAGGTGCGTGCGCCAGCCTCGGGGCGGGAAGGCGGTGCTGTGTGGGGCACCGCGGGAGGACGAGGGGCACGGAGATATGGGGAGAGGTGGGGAGAGATGGGGAGGGATGGGGAGAGATGGGGAGGGATGGGGAGGGATGGGGAGAGGTGGGGAGAGATGGGGAGAAGATGGGGAGAGAGGGGGAGGGATGGGGAGAGAGGGGGAGGGGATGGGGAGG
>NW_005200088.1:887774-888844 GCF_000372725.1 Emiliania huxleyi CCMP1516 | reverse complement strand
AGGAGATGGGGAAATGCGGAGAGATGGGGAGAGATGGGGAGAGGTGGGGAGAGATGGGGAGAGATGGGGAGGGATGGGGAGAGATGGGGAGAGATGGGGAGAGATGTGGAGAGATGGGGATAGGTGAGGGGAGAGAGGGGGAGAGATGGGGGGAGATGGGGAGAGATGGGGAGAGATGGGGAGAGACGGGGAGAGGAGCTGCGATGCAGCCGCCTCGCTCGCCCGCGCGTGTCGGTGGCGGCGGCGGCGGCTCCATCCCCGGCGCGCGCGGGGAGGTCGCCGGGCAGCGCGTCGGCGGCGAGGTTGGCGGAGATGCCCCACCGACCGTGCGAGAGTGTGTAGCTCTCTGCCGCGACCTAGCTCATACCCATCACAAGAACATTAACAACAGGAAAGAGTGCGAGAGTGTGTAGCTCTCTGCCGCTGCCGCGACCTCGCTCATACTCATCACAAGTTAACATCAATACCAAGTTCCAGTGCGAGAGTGTGTAGCTCTCTCTCTCGCTGCCGCGACCTCGCGGTCCGCGTGGTAGTACAGCCGCGGCACCGCCTCGCCCCAGCTGCCTGCGCGCGGAACACGCCAGCCTCAGCGCGGGAGGACGGGGGCTCGTGCCCGTGTCTTCACAGCGCCTCGTGACCGCAGGCGACACAACTGCGGATGGCTACGGATGGCTTCGGTCGCCGGCGGCGGAATACGTGTCCAGCCGGCTGGTTGGAAGAGGAGGGGGCGTATGCTCGGCGTCTAGGCACGAGATCTGTGGAGATCTGGGGAGATATGGGGAGATACGGGGAGATGCTCTGTCGCACCTGCGAGGGAGGAGATATGTGGAGATATGGGGAGATACGGGGAGAGATGGGGAGATGCTCCGCTTCTACGCCCGGCCGCCCTCGCACGACGCCACGATCTCTCGCAGCTGCGTCTCGCGCGCCATCACGTGCACCCCCACCGCCTCGGCCGCGAGCGGGTAGCGCTGCGCCTCCTCCCACTGCACCAGCTCGTCCGCCTGCGCCTCGCTCACCTGCGCCGTGCGTGCGCCAGCCTCGGGGCGGGAAGGCGGTGCTGTGTGGGG
>NW_005200088.1:875984-885984 GCF_000372725.1 Emiliania huxleyi CCMP1516 | reverse complement strand
GCCCCCCGAGATCGCGATCTCGGGCCATCTCGGCCGATCTCGAGCAAGCCTGCGGGTCGGCCACCCTTCGCATCAGCTCCGCCGACAGGAGCACGCCGCCTACTCAGTCGATGGAACTGGCTCGGTCACTAGTCCACCCCTCCACCCGCCGCGAGGAGCACGCCGCCGTTCAGGTCGACGTACTCGTGGAAGCCAAACGACTCCTTGTGCGACGACTCCGCGATGGCGCCGTAGTACGCCTTTGCCGACGGCCGGAGCGCGGCGACGGTGCGCAGCAGCGGCCGCACGTCGACAAACGTGCGGTCCGAGACCAAAAAGTACCAGGACAGGTTGGCGGCGGTCGAGTGGGGGCGCCTAGGGTTCGGGTACCGCGGGGGTAGGGGAGGGGTGCCGTGGGGACAGGTTGGCGGCGGTCGAGTGGGGGCGCGCGTGATCGTGCGGTGCAGCGCGTCCATGTGGGACATCGGCAGGTAGGGCCGCCGCCGCCACGCGTCGCCGGCGAGCAGGTAGACGGACCGGTGGGGCGAGAGGTACTCGCCTAGGGTTCGGGTACCGTGGGGGTAGGGTATGGGTCCGGGTACCGCGGGGGCAGGGGAGGTACTCGCCCACGTCGAGCGACGGGTCGGTGAAGACAAGCACGTGGGCGAGGCAGCGCGCCTTGGGGTAGGGTCAGGGTCAGGGTCAGGGTCAGGGTCAGGGTTAGGGTTAGGGTTAGGGTGTGCCGAAGTGGGCGAGGCAGCGCGCCCACGAGCGGAGGATGACCCTCGTCCGCACGTCGTGGTAGCCTCGCCCGCCAACCACCATGAACATCACGTCGGCGCTCTCCTTGAGGAGCGCGGCGCACGCCGGCTCCGGGTGCGGCTGCAGCCCGGAGAGACTGCCGCCCGAGGGTGCGCCGCGGTCCGGTGGCGCGGAGGCCTCGGCGGAGGCTTTGGCAGGCGAATCGTCGGCAGGCGAATCGTCGGCCGGCGCTTCGGAGGCCCCCACCGCCAGTGCGGCGGCGCCCGTGAAGGCCACCTCCGGCGCCGCTGCGAGGTGCCGCTGCCGCTTCTGCTGCCGCTCAGAGCCGCTCGTGACCGCGTCCGAGCGCTCGAGCACGTAGGCGGCGGTGACGATGAAGAAGGTTGCAAACAGGACGAGCGCGATGAAGGAGAGGAGGCCTGTCGACGTGGACTTACGCGAGCCGCGAGCGCTCTGGCGGGCGCCGGGCAACATACACACACGAACGCCCAGCCACCCACAGCGGCGATACAACTGGTACACACGGGGGGCGGGCCCCGGCATTCACGGCTGTTCACTTGAGCACTTGAGCACTGGATAGGGTCATACATACATAGGGTCGATTCCGCATGGTACGGGACCCCGGCGTGAAGACCATCCGGATCTGCCGGGGTCGCCCTCCGGACGGACCCGTCCCCGCGATGGCCCAATGTCCACCGTCGCCTGGTTGAACCCCCTGCCTCCCGATTGAACCCCCCAGTCCTTGTAGTCCATCATGAAATAAACTCAAAGATCCACCACGCCTTCCGCCGTCGCTTCCGGGACCAGGGAGCGGCGGGGAGGGGGCAGATTCACTTCCATCTGCTCGGCTGGCTCGAGAGCGGCGAGCCACACCATATCATCTCGGTCGGCAACTCGAAGGACTCAGTAGTTGTGACCCCCCTGGAGTGAGTGAGGACAGGAGAGAGAGAGCTTTTGTGGTGTTGGTGTACGCAATAACCGCAGGGTGGTTGTCTCTCTATCTCCTCTTCTAGCTCTTAGCATGAGCTGCGCCCTGTGTCCGACCCCTTTTGCGCAGCAACACCTTAAATTTTTAGGCCCTCCAAATTCGGGTCGGAGCGTAGCGGAGTGGGCCCCGAGTTTGAAAAGGGCGACGGACGCTTGCGTCCTAGCCTCCAACAACGCCTCCCCGGCGCAGAGGGGCCCCCGGAGGGATGCTCAACCGCTCCACGCCACGCCGCTTGCGGCGGTCCTATTCCCAGCTCCGCTGAGCGAGTGAGTTATTTTTGTAAGATTCTAAAACGCTGAAATTCATCGTCAAACTCCTCGGCCTCGGCCCAAGCGTCAGGCAGCCCCAGGCGTGCGCTCTCCCCGGCCCTCTCTGACGATCGCGACCGCCCGCACCTGCAGCCGCGTCAATTCGACGCCACGCCTGCACACGCCAGCCGCGGCCATGACCTCAGCCATGCGCCTCTGGCACCCCCGACGCTGACGACTACAGACTCACAGCTCAGCCTCATCTGTTGTGCTCAGGCGACGACCCAACTGAGGCTGCGCGGCCATGGCGTGGTGGCTCCTCGGAGTGGCCTTGTCTTTCGCACCTCGGCCGGACCCAGGCCCCGAGGGGTGCATCGCACACGGCGGCTACCCCGTCACCGCCACCGGCGTCGGGCAGTGGGTCCGCAAAGCCTAGATGCTCCCTCCACTTTCTGTACTCCAGCCAGCACTCGAGATGACACGTGTTCCACTCATTGCTCCCCTCTGTGCATAAACAGGCGTGCAAGTTTCCGTGCGGCGAGGAGTGGACCAAGTGCCCCATCGGAGGCACGGGCCCCAGCCCGCCGTGCCCCGCCGACTCGCCAACCGCCAGCTTTGCCGTCCCGTCCGACGCGTGCGAGAAGAAGTGCCGCGACTACATCGAGCCGATCTGTGCCGCTGTGGGGTTTACTGCAGCCTGCTTCTCCCAACCGGACCCGCCGGGCGTGGACATTGAGCACAGTATGTTCCTGAATCTGGAGGCGCAGTGCTTGACGGGAGGGGGTGGCCATGGAGCCGCGCCGCCGACACTAGCGGCTGAAAAAGGGCTAGATCAGTCTACCGCGGTCTACCAAGTCTACCCCCCCATTTGGTGAAGCCTCTGGGGGGGGGCGGACCTCCCCCCCTAGCTTGTGGTGAAGCCTCTGGGGGGGGGTCCTGAGGGAGGGTGTAGAGGATGTAGAGTGTAGAGCGCTGTAGAGCTGTAGAGATGTAGAGCGCTCTGGAGCGCTGTAGAGCTGTAGAGCTCTACATCGGGCACGGGACGAACTGCGTGCGTTGTAGAGCGATGTAGAGCGCGATTTTGTTGTAGAGTTTGTTGTAGAGGCTCTACAGCCAAGCCACCCGCCGGGAAGGCAGTGACTCAAAGAGGTCGAGTCGCACTAATGGGGTGTCTCCGAGCTTACTGGAGCTCTGATGGACGGCCCTGACTATCCCTGACACACAGAGAGTCACTCTGATGGCACACAACACCCCATAACTGCGTCATGACCAGCCTGCCATGCGTCGCCGGTGCCGCATTCGTCGCAGTGCTTCTTTAGCAGGCGATGGACTGTCGGCGGCGAGGACGGTCGCATTTGCGCAAGGCGAGGCGAGCATTCAGACGCGTTGCATGCGCCATGACTCGCGCCAGCGCGTGCGGGAGCTCCTGGCTGAGCGTTGAGTCCAGGCGAGTTGCGCTGGCCACTATCGCTACGCCGAGCCGAGCTGACGCGCCGAGGCGCCGGCCAGTCGCAGCCGTGAGGCATGCCACAGCAGCAGAGGCACCTCCCACCCATTGGGCGGGCAGACAGAAGGCCAGGGCAGCACTGGCGAGTGCAACGCGCCTCATGTCGGAGAGCGACCGTGCCTCGTTCGCCGCTTTTGATGTAGAGTTTGTTGTAGAGATTTCACGTTGTAGAGCGCCTCTACATCGCTCTACAACGCACGCAGTTCGTCCCGCGGCGGATGTAGAGCTCTACAGCTCTACAGCGCTCTACAGCGCTCCAGAGCGCTCTACATCTCTACAGCTCTACAGCGCTCTACACTCTACATCCTCTACACCCTCCCTCAGGGGGGGTCGGACCCCCCCCCTAGCATGTGGTGTGAGTAGAAGTGCGCCCCCCTCCTTGGAAGCGATGTCCGCCTGCTCTACACGGATGAGAGCCATATACGGCTCTAAGTAAGGCACACCTTTATGATTCGGAATGCTTTCAGTAAGGTACTATCCGGGCACGTATCTTAGGGCTCGAGACGCAGGCAGAGAGAGTGGTAATTTCACACGTGTGTCGTGACTCGTGTGTGTGTGCGTCACGGTGTGAAACTCTGGGTGCGACTCTGCGCGTCTGCGTACTGCGAGAGTGGAGAGACAACCATGTGAAAACGAAAATACTTATTGAAAAAAAGCTCAGGTGGATTGAGGGTAATTGAGCAAAAAGTGCGCTCGCAGGCTGGGAAGACAAAAGGGTAATCTGTACTTTATCTAACGGGTGCCGTTTTTCTCAAACATATATTGTGTCCGGGCCCGGCTCCAGCGACCAGCCAAGCAGACTGGACATGGGCGGGTACCGCTCGGAAGCAGCGAGGCACACACGGTCGTCGAAAGGCGTGCACACCCGGGCGTGCTCAGGCGGGCCAACAAGCGGAGAAGAGCTCGGGGGGGTGGGGGGGGGGGGCAGACTGTGGCGCGGGGCAGGTGGCGGCCGGCTCAGGAGACTCGGAACAGAGGCCTCTCCGGTGCGGCTCAGCGACTGCCCCGGCTAGTTTCCGAGGTCGCGCGGGGCTGACCCCTGCGTCCCCCGAGACCTAGCGCGGGTGGGTTGGAGGGGGGCTCACGGCTGATTCACGGGCGCATGTGTCCTCTCGAGGTTGTCGTTGTGCCCTTGTTTGTACTCTTGGCGAGGGACGTCCGCCGCAATTCGGACAATGTCTAGTCCCAAAACGCGCCACATGACGCCCACCGCCGCCGCGTCGGTCGGCGCGCGCCGACGCCGACCATCACCACCGACCGACGGCTCGCACGGCCGTGCGGTGAGCAAAAATTTGGGTCGCTGCGCGCCTGCCGGATGCTCTGCGACGTCTGGACGCTCGCCAGAAACGCCAGGAAGCTTGCCTTCCACCCCTGGGCCCGAGGGCGAACGACAGTGGTCGGCAGCCTCTGCGACGCTCCGATCGGCTCCTCGATCTCATCGCCTGCGACGAGCCAGCATGGCTCGTCGCTCGACGGCAGCCTGCTCAGTATGCTCTCGCCGCCGCGGCCGCGACCGGCATCGGCGCTGCTGCGCTCGTGTGGGCCGCCTCGGCGCTGCTGGGCGGGCCGGACGGCGTCGCCGGCGCGGCCTGCGCGGCGGCGTGCGCCGTCCTCGGGCTGCTGCTCGGCTTGCTCGCGGCAGCATCGCTGACGCAGCCGGCACTCACAGCGCTAGAAGCGGAAGACCGATCTTTGTCTTGCAAGTGCACTCGAGAGGTCACGAGCTCAAGCGTGAGAGGACACGAGCCCAAGCGTGTTCTGTTGTGCCCCTTGTATTCGCACCCCTCGTATGCTCTCCACGCTGGGCGGCAAGCGACGGGCGGGTCCGCGACCTTTTGAGCGGCCGTGAGCCGGCCGAGAGGCCAGCGATGGTTGCCTGAGCGCCCTCTCGGCGAGAACAAACGGGCTGAGCATCGGTCAGAGCGTGAGTGAGAGGGAGGTGGTCGTGCGCTCACTTTGTCGGCCGCTCGCGAGGTGATCACTGTGTGTGAGGCGCGCAGGAGGCGAGCGGGCGGGCGCGCCGGTGGTCGGGTACCGCGCGCTGCGGCTGCAGCGAGCCGGCGGCTGGCGCGGCGAAGGCGGACAGCGTCGCGGGTGGCGCCACCGGCTCGAGGTGGGGTCCTGAGGTGGCTTCAGCCTGGTCCGCTCAAGCGGCACGCTCGCCGCGCCCGCGAACAGCCACCTGTGGGCGGTCACCGGGGTGGCGGTCAAGCGCTGCCAGGGTTGAATCCGGTGCGTCTCGTATCACTGGTGGGCTGGGTGTGCAGCAGCAGCGCTCAAAAAGAGGCAAAAAACTCGACAGCTACTTTGAGTGTCAGCTCTCTCGACGCACCGTCCTCGGGCCCCTCGAAAAGCTGGCTGGTGGTCGCGCGGGGCGCGTCGGCGCCGCTCCATTGGGCACCTCGGCTGGGTCCATCAGCACGAGGCCAGCCGCGTCGGGGAGCCCCGCGAGCGCATGGGCGGCCGGCGCGAGCGGAGGACGGCGGGCCGAGATCCGCAGCTTCGCACGAAAATCACAAGGCGCCAAGTGCTTCAAGTGCCAAGGGGGGGTGTCAAGTATGTTACATCATACGCTCTGCTGCTGGGGGGGGGGGGGGGTCTGCAGACCACCCGGCCGAACTTCATAGTGGCGGTGCTCCTCAAATATCGCTCAAACGCCCACGATGGTGTGGAGGGGACATACACTGATGATCCTGGCCCGATTGGTTCGCTCAGAAAGCTTCTGGGCGGTCGCTAAGGTTCGCTCCCCGCACACCGGCCCGGAGCCTGGATACCCTAGACCTAGATTATTAAAATGAACTCGGGGGCATTCTTTGGGAAGGTTTACATGCTCACCTTGACCTACAGTACGTAATACCCGTTTCCGATGGCGCAGAGGTTTCTCTCTTAGTTTTCCGCGCAAGGGGCAAGGCGCGCATAAAGGGTGTGGATGCTGGGTTGACCGAAATCGGGGGACGCGACCCACTTCGCCACAGACGGTCCCGCGCCTCGCCGCTATGACGGGTATACGACCGCGGCTCGTGTGCGTGTACCCGTCTTTGTCCGGAGTGAATACTCCAACGCGCTCGTCGGTGACGGTGTCCCCCGATTTCGCCGCGCTCCGGCACCGCTCCCCGGGACGCACGCCGGCGAAGCACGCCGTCAAGCTGCTGTACGGCCCCGGAATCGCCTCCCCTCGCTTAGCTAGACTGAGAGTTATTGTGCACATGGTTAGTCTCTACAATATACTCACTGACACTCCCCCTCCCAGAGCTCGTCCCGGTCCGCCACGGCCATCCTCGGCCTCCGGAGGGCCCCCGGCCGCGGCGCGGTGTGGCGGCGTCACAAATCCGACGGCAGAGCACCGGGACGCGGTCGGGCGATCTGAGGTCCAGTGAGGCGTATGCATTGCCCATCCAGGGCTATCACATGGACCTATCAACAGGCGCCTGCGGCGGAGCAGGAGGGCCCGGCGCACAACCCCCTGGTCAACTCACCCTCCACACCCCGTATCCCCGCCCCTCAAGGTGCGCGAGACTCGCGGGTCCTTGACCTTTTGTCTCCCCGCACTCCGCTCTCCCCGGCTGTTTGTGTCGTGCTCCGTACCGGAAAACACACCTGCCCCTCTCCAAGGCCCACATGAACGCGCCCGCGCAACGTACATTCAATGTAAACAGAACCCTTCCTCGTTCCTGCTCCGCGGCGCCGCGCCGCCTCTCAGTCAAACTGCGAGATGGCCACCTGCTCGATAGCAGAGTGGATCTCGCCGCCCGTCGTCTGCTTGGAGACGCGGTAGTAGTGGTTGCAGTAGCCCGAGGCGCCGAGGCTCTTGACGAACTTCTCGTCGTGCGTGATGACGACGAGCTGGAAGTTCTTTTGCTGCTTGCGGTGCTCGATCACCTCGTGCAGCGCGGAGGCGAAGGCCTCGGCGTTGGCCGTGTCGAGGTTGGTCGACGGCTCGTCGAGCGCCAGGATGCCGCAGTTGATGCAAAACGACTCGGCGAGGGCGAGCCGGATGACGAGGCAGGCGAGCACCTGGCGAGCGAGTGGCCCATGGGCGATCGAGTCTCAGCCCTCTCTTCCGCCGGAGGAGCGGCCAGGGCGAGCTGGCACCTTCTGCCCCGCGGAGCAGCGGCCGCGCATGTCGAGCAGGTTGTCACCTAGAAGGTTCCTAGAAGGCTCCTAGAAGGCTCCTAGAAGGTTCAGCATGTCGAGCAGGTTGTCGCCCTTGCGCATCATCACGCGGTACGAGTGCTTGCGCGCGCCCGAGTCGGTGTACCCCTCGTGCTCGGACCTATTCACAGCAGGAGGTGTGCAGAGACGCTCTTCACAGCGCCCGAGTCGGTGCCCCCCTCGTGCTCAGACTTGATCTCGATCCCGTCGATGTCGGAGCCCTTGTAGGTCTTGTTCCACAGCTCCTTGGTCGAGCGGTTGATCTCCTCCATCTTTGTCTGGTGGAAGCGGATCAGCGCGCGGTCGAGCGCCTTGTAGTGTCGGTCGAGGTCATGGACGAGTCTCGGACGAGTCTCGGACGAGTCTCGGACGTGTCTCGGAGGTGTCTCGGACGTGTCTCGGACGTGTCTCGGAGGTGTCTCGGAAGTGTCTCGGACGTGTCTCGGAAGTGTCTCGGAAGTGTCTCGGAAGTGTCTCGGAGGTGTCTCGGACGTGTCTCGGACGTGTCTCGGACGTGTCTCGGACGTGTCTAGGAAGTGTCTAGGGAGTGTCTCGGAAGTGTCTCGGAAGTGTCTCGGAGGTGTCTCGGAAGTGTCTAGGAAGTGTCTAGGGAGTGTCTCGGAAGTGTCTCGGAAGTGTCTCGGAGGTGTCTCGGAAGTGTCTAGGGAGTGTCTAGGGAGTGTCTCGGAAGTGTCTCGGAAGTGCCTCGGAAGTGTCTCGGAAGTGTCTCGGGGGTGTCTAGGAAGTGTCTAGGAAGTGTCTAGGGAGTGTCTAGGAGGTGTCTAGGAGGTGTCTAGGAGGTGTCTAGGAGGTGTCTCGGACGTGTCTCGGAGGTGTCTCGGAGGTGTCTAGGAAGTGTCTAGGGAGTGTCTCGGAAGTGTCTCGGAAGTGTCTCGGAGGTGTCTCGGAAGTGTCTCGGAAGTGTCTCGGAGGTGTCTAGGAAGTGTCTAGGGAGTGTCTCGGCAGTGGCCTTGTAGTAGCGGTCGAGGTCGCCGATGACGAGAGAGACCGTCTTCACCTCGATCAGCTTCTTGGCGTGCCGGTCGTCGATGTGCCGGTAGCGGTGCTCGTTGAGCTGCGTGCGCGTCTCCTGTAGAAGCGAAAGAAACACGCTGAGAGGGCGCATTCCCTTTTTCCCTCCTGGCTGGTGGCGCGTCTCCTTGAGCCGCGACCCAATCGTCTCGACCGCGCCGGAGCTGCGCTGAATCTCGAGCTCCTACAGCAGGAGGTGTCTCGGAAGTGTCTCGGAGGTGTCTCGGAGGTGTCTCCGAGCTGCGCTGAATCTCGAGCACCTACAGCCGTGGCGTCTGAAGACTTCGCACACCCCGTCCTTGCGAGGCGAGAGGCGCGGGATCGCTCGATCGCTCCTTCTTGTTGATGGAGGCCTGGACCTCGTCGATCTCGGGCTCGACGGCCCCTAGTTGATGAGTTCATCAATCCTTCACCACGAGTTGAGAGTCTCGTCCGTCGCGCGGGCTCGACGGCACCGCCGCCCGGCAGTCTAGGACGTGTCTAGGAAGTGTCTAGGAAGTGTCTAGGAAGTGTCTAGGAAGTGTCTAGGAAGTGTCTAGGAAGTGTCTAGGACGTGTCTAGGAGGTGTCTAGGAGGTGTCTAGGAAGTGTCTAGGAAGTGTCTATGAAGTGTCTAGGAAGTGTCTAGGAAGTGTCTAGGAAGTGTCTAGGAAGTGTCTAGGAAGTGTCTAGGAAGTGGCTAGGAAGTGTCTAGGAAGTGTCTCTCACCGCCGCCCGGCAGGTCGCGGATGCTCTGTCGCACCTGCGAGGGAGGAGATGTGGGGAGATGTGGGGAGATATGGGGAGATATGGGGAGATATGGGGAGATGCTCTGTCGCACCTGCGAGGGAGGAGATGTGGGGAGATGTGGGGAGATATGGGGAGATATGGGGAGATATGGGGAGATATGGGGAGATGCTCTGTCGCACCTGCGAGGGAGGAGATGTGGGGAGATATGGGGAGATATGGGGAGATATGGGGAGATGCTCTGTCGCACCTGCGAGGGAGGGGGCCACACTAGAGGCCGCGTCATCGCATTCGCCTTCCCGGGACCCGGTGCTGCCTTCTGACTGTCGTCGCTGCTCTCTCCCTTCTCGACTGCCTGTGCTTGTGCGATCTTGGGCCAAGTGTCGTGTGTTTGCGTAAGGAAGGGGGAGAGAGCCGTCGAGGAGCGACAGAGGGGGGCGGGGCTGCGCCGCGGCTACTCTGCCGCACCGCGTCAAGCTCCTTCTGCTTCTCCGCCTCCCGGTTGGCCGTCTCGCGGTACTCGAGGTTGGCGAGGACCTGGCGGGGGGGTGTTCGGGGGGGGGGGGGGGGGGGTTGGGGGGCCGCGGGTTCCGGGGGGGGGAAGGGG
>NW_005200088.1:872598-875884 GCF_000372725.1 Emiliania huxleyi CCMP1516 | reverse complement strand
GGGGGGGGGAGGGGGGCAGATCTCGGCTGTCTCTCGAGGCGCGCACCTCGGATTGCAGCTTCTCCTTGGAGGCCTGCTGGTGGCGCGTCTCCTATCGAAAAGAAAACCACGCGGCTCGGGAGGCGCAATCCTGTGCTTCTGTTTCCCCTCCTGGCTGGCGGCGCGTCTCCTCGAGCTCCTTCGCCTTGGCCTTTGCGCTCGCCTTCTCCTCGTCGAGCCGCTTGGTCGCCTGGAGGGAGGGAGAGGGGGGGGAGGGAGGGAGAGTGAGAGGGAGAGGGTGAGAGAGGGAGGGAGGGAGAGAGAGAGAGAGAGGGAGAGAGAGAGAGAGAGAGAGAGAGAGAGGGAGAGAGAGAGAGAGAGAGAGAGAGAGAGAGAGAGAGAGAGAGAGAGAGAGAGAGAGAGAGAGAGAGAGAGAGAGAGAGAGAGAGAGAGAGAGAGAGAGAGAGGCTTGGTCGCCTCGGCAAACGTCTCGCTCGCGCGGTGATACGTCTCCTCCAGCCGCTGCCCGCGCTGCTCGCGCAGCCGCGAGGCGAGCTCGCTCAGCCTGAGAGAGGAGGAGGTGTGACGAGATCTGGGGAGATAGGGAGGTCGCGAGGCGAGCTCGCTCAGCCTCGACGTGTCACGCTGGCAGCCGGTGACTCGCTCGTCGGCGGCGGCAACCTGGGGCGTGTCGTGGACGCGTCGTGGACGCGTCTCGGAAGTGTCTCGGAAGGGACTCTCGCCCGCCGGCGGCGGCGGCCACCTCGCTGCGCTCCGCGGCGCGCGACCGGTCCAAATCGGCCGAGAGCGTGCGCTCCTTCTCGCGCATCGGCGCATCGTTGCGCCCGATCTCGTCCGCCTCGCGCTTGAGGGCCGCCTGCTTCCAGGAGGGGTCCAGGAGCGTTCCGGGAAAGGTCTAGGAGAGGCGTTGTCGCGCTTGAGGGCCGCCTGCTTCCAGGAGGGGTCCAGGAGCGTTCCGGGAAAGGTCTAGGAGAGGCGTTGTCGCGCTTGAGGGCCGCCTGCTTGGCGGAGAGCTCCTCCAGCTGCTCCTGCGCCGCCTGCTTCTTGGACACCTCCGTCTCGAGCTTCGCAAACTCGACCTGAGAGAGGGGGAGAGAGGGGGAGGGAGGGGGAGAGATGGGTGAGAACGCCGTTCTATGGGTAAGCTCAGCCGGGCCCTATCGGTTCCCTGGGCGTGCACTAGCGCTCGCTTGTGGTGAGAGATGGGGAGAGATGGGGAGAGATGGGGAGAGATGGGGAGAGATGGGGAGAGATGGGGAGAGGTGGGTGAGAACGCCGTTCTCTGGGTAAGCTCAGCCGGGCCCTATCGGTTCCCTGGGCGTTGTGGTGAGATCTGGGGAGAGATGGGGAGATCTGGGGAGAGATGGGGAGAGATGGGATGCGGCGGAGCGCGAGAGCGAGTGAACAGTGGACTGCGAGCTCCTCATGCGCTAGTCGGCGCTTGACCAGGCGGCGGAGATGTGGGGAGAGATGGCGAGAGATGGGGAGAGAGGACCTCCTTGGCCGACTTTCGGCGCAGCGCATCGTCGCGCTCGGCGACGCGCCGGGAGTAGTTCTTCTCGAGCGCCTCGAGCCGCTTCTCCGCCTTGTCGAGGGGGCGGGCGGGTGGGTTCGGGTACCGTGGGGGTAGGGGATGAGGCTTCTCCGCCTTGTCGAGCGGGGTAGGGGAGGGTGGGTTCGGGTACCGTGGGGGTAGGGGAGGGTGGGAGGGTCTCTTCTCCGCCTTGTCGAGCGCGTCGCGCGTCTCGTCGAGCTCGGCCTTGATCTCCTCCTTGGCCCGCGCCATGCCGTATGCCGTCGAGACCGCCGACGAGGTGGCCGCGGCGACGTCCTGGAGGGTGGGTTCGGGTACCGCGGGGTAGGGGAGGGGGGGTTCGGGTACCGTGGGGTAGGGGAGTGTGGGTTCGGGTACCGTGGGGTAGGGGAGGGTGGGTTATGGTACCGTGGGGTAGGGGAGGGTGGGTTCGGGTACCTTGGAGTAGGGGAGGGTGGGTTCGGGTACCGTGGGGTAGGGGAGGGTGGGTTCGGGTACCGTGGGGGTAGGGGAGACGCGCCTCGTCCAGCTTGGCCTTCTCGTCGTGCAGCTGCTTGAGCTGCGCCACGTCGACGCGCAGATCGAGCACCTCCTGCTCCGCCTTCTTGAGGCTATCCCGCTCGGCGCGCAGCTCGTCCAGCCGCGCCTGCTGCGACCGCAGCGCCTCCCTGTCCGCGCCCGCCTGCAGGAAGGCTCCAGGAACGGTCCAGGAAAGGTCTAGGAGAGGCCCTCCTCCCTGCCCGCGCCCGCCTTGTCTGTCAGCGCGGGGATCTCGGAGCGCCCGAGCGTGCGGACCTTCTTGGCGTTCTCGGCGGAGCGCTGCGCGCGCTCCATCTCCCTCTCCGCCTCGCGCAGCTTCCCGCCTTGCACCTCTGCCCCCGAGCTGGCCGCGTCCCGAGTACGCTTGAGGAAGGTCTCGATGCTCCGCAGCGCCTGTGCACAGCTCGAGCTGTGAAGAGGCGCCGTTCACAGCTTGAGGAAGGTCTCGATGCTCCGCAGCGCCGCATCGTCGCAGGGCTGCGCGCAGACGCGGCACTTTTTGGTGCGCTGCGAGAAGGCGAGGCACTTCTCGACCGTGTTGCCCATCGACGCGCCCTCGGTCGCCTCCGCCTGGACGTCCTCCAGGCCCTTCTTTGCATCCTCGACCAGCTTCTCAAAGTCGAAGCCCTCGCGGCTGAAGCGCGGGTCCGCGTCGGCCAGCGCCTTGGGGTAGGGTCAGGGTCAGGGTCAGGGTCAGGGTCAGGGTCAGGGTCAGGGTCAGGGTCAGGGTCAGGGTCAGGGTCAGGGTCAGGGTCAGGGTCAGGGTTAGGGTTAGGGTTAGGGTTAGGGTCAGGGTTAGGGTCAGGATTAGCGTCAGGGTTAGGGTCAGGGTCAGGGTCAGGGTTAGGGTCAGAGTCAGGGTCAGGGTCAGGGTCAGGGTCACGGTCAGGGTCAGGGCTAGCAGCGCCTTCTCCAGCGTCTCGCGCTCGTCCCGCTTCTCGCCCAGCAGCCTCGACGCAATCTGCGCCTGGGGAGATATGGGGAGATATGGGGAGATATGTCCCGCTTCTCGCCCAGCAGCCTCGACGCAATCTGCGCCTGGGGAGATATGGGGAGATATGGGGAGATATGTCCCGCTTCTCGCCCAGCAGCCTCGACGCAATCTGCGCCTGGGGAGATATGGGGAGATATGGGGAGATATGTCCCGCTTCTCGCCCAGGACCCTCGACGCAATCTGCGCCTGGGGAGATATGGGGAGATATGGGGAGAGAT
>NW_005200088.1:870245-871940 GCF_000372725.1 Emiliania huxleyi CCMP1516 | reverse complement strand
GGGGGGGAGAGAGGGGGAGAGAGGGGGAGAGAGGGGGAGAGAGGGGGAGAGAGGGGGAGATTGGCAGGTACTGAGGCCGGAGAGGGCTGGGTTCGGGTACTGTGGGGGTAGGGCGCCCGGCGTTGACAGCGGCGTCTAGCTTTTCGCCGCCCTCGCGCGCCGCCGCCTTTAGCCGGTCGAGTCGCTGCCGCCGGTCGCCCTCCTCATCCGCCTGCTGCATCTCGTCTTCCAGCGAGCGCTGCTTGTCCTTGCACTCGCGCACCTCGTGGGTTCGGGTACCGTGGGGGTAGGGGAGGGTGGGCTCGGGTACCGTGGGGGTAGGGGAGAGGCGCCTCGTGCTTCTTCGCGCGCAGCTGCTGCTGCACCGCGCCGTCGGCGTCCCCCTGCAGCGCCGCCTCCTTCTCCTCGAGCTCCTGGCGAGATACAGCCGAGATGCGGCCGAGATGCGGGCCGAGAGGGGAACGCCGCCTCCCTTCCTCCTCGAGCGCCTGTCGGATCGAAGTGAGCTCGCGCCGCAGCAGCGCGTGCCGAGACTCGTCCTGTGCGAGCGCCTCCAGCCGCTCCGCCAGCTCCGCCTTGCGCCGCTCGAGCGCCGCCGCGTCCTGCTGCCTCTTGCGCGCGTCCGTCTCGACGCCGCTCAGCCTCGCGCGCAGCTCCGACAGCTGCTCGTGCGCCCTGCCGATCGTGCTCTGCCAGGTCGCCTTGCAGTCCGCCAGCGCCTTTTGGCGCCTCGCCAGCTCCTGCGCGGGCGGGAGATATGGGGAGATATGGGGAGATATGGGGAGATATGAGGAGATATGGGGAGATATCTCGCCAGCTCCTGCGCGGGCGGGCGGCGGCGTGCTTGGCGAGGGACCAGGCGGCGGCGGCGGAGGCGAGGCGGCGCGAGGGGCGCGGTGGGGCAGACATCGCCAGCAAAAGAAAACCTGCTCGAGCTTGGCCAGCGCCGCCTCCGCCCGCTCCGCAGCAGGCCGGCTGCTGTCCCGCACAGCCGCCAAGTCATACGTGCCACAGAGGCGCTCGACCGTGGCCTTGCACTCGCGCTCCGCCGCCTGGTCAAGCCACCGACTAGCGCATGAGGAGCTCGCAGATCTCCCCATCTCTCCCCACATCTCCCCACATCTCCGCCGCCTGGTCAAGCCACCGACTAGCGCATGAGGAGCTCGCAGATCTCCCCATATCTCCCATATCTCCCCATCTCTCCCCACATCTCCGCCGCCTGGTCAAGCCACCGACTAGCTCATGAGGAGCTCGCATATCTCCCCATATCTCCCCACATCTCCCCACATCTCCGCCGCCTGGTCAAGCCACCGACTAGCGCATGAGGAGCTCGCAGATCTCCCCATATCTCCCATATCTCCCCATCTCTCCCCACATCTCCGCCGCCTGGTCAAGCCACCGACTAGCTCATGAGGAGCTCGCATATCTCCCCATATCTCCCCACATCTCCCCACATCTCCCCACATCTCCGCCGCCTGGTCAAGCGCCGACTAGCGCATGAGGAGCTCGCAGTCCACTGTTCACTCGCCCTCGCGCTCCGCCGCATCCCATCTCTCCCCATCTCTCCCCATCTCTCCCCATCTCTCCCCATCTCTCCCCATCTCTCCCCATCTCTCCCCAGATCTCCCCAGATCTCACCACAAGCGAGCGCTAGTGCACGCCCAGGGAACCGATAGGGCCCGGCTGAGCTTACCG
>NW_005200088.1:868458-870145 GCF_000372725.1 Emiliania huxleyi CCMP1516 | reverse complement strand
TCTGAAGACTTCGCACACCCCGTCCTTGCGAGGCGAGAGGCGCGGGATCGCTCGATCGCTCCTTCTTGTTGATGGAGGCCTGGACCTCGTCGATCTCGGGCTCGACGGCCCCTAATTGATGAGTTCATCAATCCTTCACCACGAGTTGAGAGTCTCGTCCGTCGCGCGGGCTCGACGGCACCGCCGCCCGGCAGTCTAGGAGGTGTCTAGGAAGTGTCTAGGAAGTGTCTAGGAAGTGGCTAGGAGGTGTCTAGGAGGTGTCTAGGAGGTGTCTAGGACGTGTCTAGGAGGTGTCTAGGAGGTGTCTAGGAAGTGTCTAGGAAGTGTCTAGGGAGTGTCTAGGAAGTGTCTAGGAAGTGTCTAGGAAGTGTCTAGGAAGTGTCTCGGAAGTGTCTCGGAAGTGTCTCCGCCTTGAGCGACGACACCTTGTCGCGCATCGCGGCCTACCGCACCACCCACGGGGCTGAACCCGCACACTGGATTCGGTTCTCTGGAGGTGTGGTATCGCAGCGACGCCTCGTGCGCGCCCAGGTCCTGTCGCGTCCTCTGCAGGAAGTCGTCCGTCTCCTGCAGCCGAGAGGCCGGGCGGGATGAGCCGAGATTGGCCGAGATTGGCCGAGATTGGCCGAGATTGGCCGAGACTGGCCGAGATTGGCCGAGATTGGCCGAGACTGGCCGAGATTGGCCGAGATTGGCCGAGATTGGCCGCTGCGGGAGCTCGTCGCTCTCCTGCAGCTCGCGGCCAAAGACCTGAGTGAGATGGGGTGATACGGGGAGATATGGGGAGATATGGGGAGAGATGGGCACCTGCAGCTCGCGGCCGAAGACCTGAGTGAGCTTCGCCTTTGCGGTCGACCGCTGCCTGCTCACCGCCGCAGGTGTGAAGAGGGGCCGTTCACACCCTCGCAGCTTGGCCTCGGCGGGCGAGCGCCTCTCGGCTGTCTCTCGGCTGTCTCTCGGCTGTCTCTCGGCTGTCTCTCGGCTGTCTCACTCGGCTGTCTCTCGGCTAGTCTCTGCCCCATCGCTGCGCGGTGCTCCATCTCGAGCTCGCGCTCACTCTGCTTGAGCTGCGCCTGCGAGGGTGGCGAGCGGGCGGACGGGCGCCTCTCGCTCTGCACCCAGCGACTGCAGTCTCTCTCTCGCCCTCTCGCCGCTACGCTCTCTCTCGCCCTCTCGCCGCTACGCCTCGTCCACGCTCCAGCCTCTCCTCCATCTCCTCCGTGCGGCGACGCACTGCTGCTGCTGCTGCTGCTGTCACCTCCGGTCCGCACGGGTCCTCCCGTGCTGGGACAAGGAGGGAGGGAGGGAGGGAGGGAGGGAGGGAGGGAGGGAGGGAGGGAGGGAGGGAGGGAGGGAGGGAGGGAGGGAGGGAGGGAGGGAGAGGGGGGAGGGTGAGTCCGTGTTGCTCGGCCTCAGACCACACCGGGGGGGTCACCTCCGGTCCGCACGGGTCCTCCCGTGCTGGGACCAGCAGGCCGCACGGTGGACACGGCGTCTCCACACTAGGCGAGTCACATGCACATGCACATGCACATGTTGTGTCGTGATTGGGATCAACGCGACTCACTGTGACGGCGTCTCCACACTAGGCGAGTCACGCATGTGTCGTGATTGGGATCAACGCGACTCACTGTGCGGTCGCGGTTTACTCGCGAGTGGGGCATCCCCCGCTACAGCTTGAGCTGCG